>NW_027098967.1:0-119774 GCF_037042795.1 Molothrus aeneus
GGGACCGGCACTTAGCTTCGGAGAGCTGCGTATCTGCGTCTTCTGCGTGTCTTGCCGCTCTACACTCAGCAAAAAGCTTTTCCACCATATCTTGCAAGGAGAAACTCTGCCAGGGAAGAAAACATCCAAAATCTTGTTCTAAAGCTTGCACGGGGGTCTGCAAAGAGTTTGGCAAGAATGAAAGGTAGTTGTCCAAAACTCGTTCTTTTCCAACAGAATAACCATGGATAAGGCAGGAGAGTGGTAAAGTACTGTTTTCTCTAAGTCTGAATGCTGCCCACACTGTGCCTGTGTGCTGCAGCTTGCATCTTCGCCTTTGGGAAGCTGCCGCTCGCCGATTCTCCCGGAGGCGAAGAAGCAGCTTCTTCGCACACAGAGCATTGTGGCGAGCGCAGGGAGCTCCTGAGAGCGGTTTGTGCCGAAAGAAGCCCGGGACCGGCACTTAGCTTCGGAGAGCTGCGTATCTGCGTCTTCTGCGTGTCTTGCCGCTCTACACTCAGCCAAAAGCTTTTCCACCATATCTTGCAAGGAGAAACTCTGCCAGGAAAGAAAACATCCAAAATCTTGTTCTAAAGCTTGCACGGGGGTCTGCAAAGAGTTTGGCAAGAATGAAAGGTAGTTGTCCAAAACTCGTTCTTTTCCAATAGAATAACCATGGAAAAGGCAGGAGAGTGGTAAAGTACTGTTTTCTCTAAGTCTGAAGGCTGCCCACACTGTGCCTGCGTGCTGCAGCTTGCATCTTCGCCTTTGGGAAGCTGCCGCTCAGCGATTCTCCCAGAGGCGAAGAAGCGGCTTCTTCACACACAGAGCATTGTGGCGAGCGCAGGGAGCTCCTGAGAGCGGTTTGTGCCGAAAGAAGCCCGGGACCGGCACTTAGCTTCGGAGAGCTGCGTATCTGCGTCTTCTGCGTGTCTTGCCGCTCTACACTCAGCAAAAAGCTTTTCCACCATATCTTGCAAGGAGAAACTCTGCCAGGAAAGAAAACATCCAAAATCTTGTTCTAAAGCTTGCACGGGGGTGTGCAAAGAGTTTGGCAAGAATGAAAGGTAGTTGTCCAAAACTCGTTCTTTTCCAATAGAATAACCATGGATAAGGCAGGAGAGTGGTAAAGTACTGTTTTCTCTAAGTCTGAAGGCTGCCCACACTGTGCCTGTGTGCTGCAGCTTGCATCTTCGCCTTTGGGAAGCTGCCGCTCGCCGATTCTCCCGCAGGCGAAGAAGCGGCTTCTTCGCACACAGAGCATTGTGGCGAGCGCAGGGAGCTCCTGAGAGCGGTTTGTGCCGAAAGAAGCCCGGGACCGGCACTTAGCTTCGGAGAGCTGCGTATCTGCGTCTTCTGCGTGTCTTGCCGCTCTACACTCAGCCAAAAGCTTTTCCACCATATCTTGCAAGGAGAAACTCTGCCAGGAAAGAAAACATCCAAAATCTTGTTCTAAAGCTTGCACGGGGGTCTGCAAAGAGTTTGGCAAGAATGAAAGGTAGTTGTCCAAAACTCGTTCTTTTCCAATAGAATAACCATGGAAAAGGCAGGAGAGTGGTAAAGTACTGTTTTCTCTAAGTCTGAAGGCTGCCCACACTGTGCCTGTGTGCTGCAGCTTGCATCTTCGCCTTTGGGAAGCTGCCGCTCGCCGATTCTCCCGGAGGCGAAGAAGCGGCTTCTTCGCACACAGAGCATTGTGGCGAGCGCAGGGAGCTCCTGAGAGCGGTTTGTGCCGAAAGAAGCCCGGGACCGGCACTTAGCTTCGGAGAGCTGCGTATCTGCGTCTTCTGCGTGTCTTGCCGCTCTACACTCAGCAAAAAGCTTTTCCACCATATCTTGCAAGGAGAAACTCTGCCAGGAAAGAAAACATCCAAAATCTTGTTCTAAAGCTTGCACGGGGGTCTGCAAAGAGTTTGGCAAGAATGAAAGGTAGTTGTCCAAAACTCGTTCTTTTCCAATAGAATAACCATGGAAAAGGCAGGAGAGTGGTAAAGTACTGTTTTCTCTAAGTCTGAAGGCTGCCCACACTGTGCCTGTGTGCTGCAGCTTGCATCTTCGCCTTTGGGAAGCTGCGGCTCGCCGATTCTCCCGGAGGCGAAGAAGCGGCTTCTTCGCACACAGAGCATTGTGGCGAGCGCAGGGAGCTCCTGAGAGCGGTTTGTGCCGAAAGAAGCCCGGGACCGGCACTTAGCTTCGGAGAGCTGCGTATCTGCGTCTTCTGCGTGTCTTGCCGCTCTACACTCAGCAAAAAGCTTTTCCACCATATCTTGCAAGGAGAAACTCTGCCAGGAAAGAAAACATCCAAAATCTTGTTCTAAAGCTTGCACGGGGGTCTGCAAAGAGTTTGGCAAGAATGAAAGGTAGTTGTCCAAAACTCGTTCTTTTCCAATAGAATAACCATGGAAAAGGCAGGAGAGTGGTAAAGTACTGTTTTCTCTAAGTCTGAAGGCTGCCCACACTGTGCCTGTGTGCTGCAGCTTGCATCTTCGCCTTTGGGAAGCTGCCGCTCGCCGATTCTCCCGGAGGCGAAGAAGCGGCTTCTTCGCACACAGAGCATTGTGGCGAGCGCAGGGAGCTCCTGAGAGCGGTTTGTGCCGAAAGAAGCCCGGGACCGGCACTTAGCTTCGGAGAGCTGCGTATCTGCGTCTTCTGCGTGTCTTGCCGCTCTACACTCAGCAAAAAGCTTTTCCACCATATCTTGCAAGGAGAAACTCTGCCAGGAAAGAAAACATCCAAAATCTTGTTCTAAAGCTTGCACGGGGGTCTGCAAAGAGTTTGGCAAGAATGAAAGGTAGTTGTCCAAAACTCGTTCTTTTCCAATAGAATAACCATGGAAAAGGCAGGAGAGTGGTAAAGTACTGTTTTCTCTAAGTCTGAAGGCTGCCCACACTGTGCCTGTGTGCTGCAGCTTGCATCTTCGCCTTTGGGAAGCTGCGGCTCGCCGATTCTCCCGGAGGCGAAGAAGCGGCTTCTTCGCACACAGAGCATTGTGGCGAGCGCAGGGAGCTCCTGAGAGCGGTTTGTGCCGAAAGAAGCCCGGGACCGGCACTTAGCTTCGGAGAGCTGCGTATCTGCGTCTTCTGCGTGTCTTGCCGCTCTACACTCAGCCAAAAGCTTTTCCACCATATCTTGCAAGGAGAAACTCTGCCAGGAAAGAAAACATCCAAAATCTTGTTCTAAAGCTTGCACGGGGGTCTGCAAAGAGTTTGGCAAGAATGAAAGGTAGTTGTCCAAAACTCGTTCTTTTCCAATAGAATAACCATGGAAAAGGCAGGAGAGTGGTAAAGTACTGTTTTCTCTAAGTCTGAAGGCTGCCCACACTGTGCCTGTGTGCTGCAGCTTGCATCTTCGCCTTTGGGAAGCTGCCGCTCGCCGATTCTCCCGGAGGCGAAGAAGCGGCTTCTTCGCACACAGAGCATTGTGGCGAGCGCAGGGAGCTCCTGAGAGCGGTTTGTGCCGAAAGAAGCCCGGGACCGGCACTTAGCTTCGGAGAGCTGCGTATCTGCGTCTTCTGCGTGTCTTGCCGCTCTACACTCAGCAAAAAGCTTTTCCACCATATCTTGCAAGGAGAAACTCTGCCAGGGAAGAAAACATCCAAAATCTTGTTCTAAAGCTTGCACGGGGGTCTGCAAAGAGTTTGGCAAGAATGAAAGGTAGTTGTCCAAAACTCGTTCTTTTCCAATAGAATAACCATGGATAAGGCAGGAGAGTGGTAAAGTACTGTTTTCTCTAAGTCTGAAGGCTGCCCACACTGTGCCTGTGTGCTGCAGCTTGCATCTTCGCCTTTGGGAAGCTGCCGCTCGCCGATTCTCCCGCAGGCGAAGAAGCGGCTTCTTCGCACACAGAGCATTGTGGCGAGCGCAGGGAGCTCCTGAGAGCGGTTTGTGCCGAAAGAAGCCTGGGACCGGCACTTAGCTTCGGAGAGCTGCGTATCTGCGTCTTCTGCGTGTCTTGCCGCTCTACACTCAGCAAAAAGCTTTTCCAGCATATCTTGCAAGGAGAAACTCTGCCAGGGAAGAAAACATCCAAAATCTTGTTCTAAAGCTTGCACGGGGGTCTGCAAAGAGTTTGGCAAGAATGAAAGGTAGTTGTCCAAAACTCGTTCTTTTCCAATAGAATAACCATGGATAAGGCAGGAGAGTGGTAAAGTACTGTTTTCTCTAAGTCTGAAGGCTGCCCACACTGTGCCTGTGTGCTGCAGCTTGCATCTTCGCCTTTGGGAAGCTGCCGCTCGCCGATTCTCCCGGAGGCGAAGAAGCGGCTTCTTCGCACACAGAGCATTGTGGCGAGCGCAGGGAGCTGCTGAGAGCGGTTTGTGCCGAAAGAAGCCCGGGACCGGCACTTAGCTTCGGAGAGCTGCGTATCTGTGTCTTCTGCGTGTCTTGCCGCTCTACACTCAGCCAAAAGCTTTTCCAGCATATCTTGCAAGGAGAAACTCTGCCAGGAAAGAAAACATCCAAAATCTTGTTCTAAAGCTTGCACGGGGGTCTGCAAAGAGTTTGGCAAGAATGAAAGGTAGTTGTCCAAAACTCGTTCTTTTCCAATAGAATAACCATGGAAAAGGCAGGAGAGTGGTAAAGTACTGTTTTCTCTAAGTCTGAAGGCTGCCCACACTGTGCCTGTGTGCTGCAGCTTGCATCTTCGCCTTTGGGAAGCTGCCGCTCGCCGATTCTCCCGGAGGCGAAGAAGCGGCTTCTTCGCACACAGAGCATTGTGGCGAGCGCAGGGAGCTCCTGAGAGCGGTTTGTGCCGAAAGAAGCCCGGGACCGGCACTTAGCTTCGGAGAGCTGCGTATCTGCGTCTTCTGCGTGTCTTGCCGCTCTACACTCAGCCAAAAGCTTTTCCAGCATATCTTGCAAGGAGAAACTCTGCCAGGAAAGAAAACATCCAAAATCTTGTTCTAAAGCTTGCACGGGGGTGTGCAAAGAGTTTGGCAAGAATGAAAGGTAGTTGTCCAAAACTCGTTCTTTTCCAATAGAATAACCATGGAAAAGGCAGGAGAGTGGTAAAGTACTGTTTTCTCTAAGTCTGAAGGCTGCCCACACTGTGCCTGTGTGCTGCAGCTTGCATCTTCGCCTTTGGGAAGCTGCCGCTCGCCGATTCTCCCGCAGGCGAAGAAGCGGCTTCTTCGCACACAGAGCATTGTGGCGAGCGCAGGGAGCTCCTGAGAGCGGTTTGTGCCGAAAGAAGCCCGGGACCGGCACTTAGCTTCGGAGAGCTGCGTATCTGCGTCTTCTGCGTGTCTTGCCGCTCTACACTCAGCCAAAAGCTTTTCCACCATATCTTGCAAGGAGAAACTCTGCCAGGAAAGAAAACATCCAAAATCTTGTTCTAAAGCTTGCACGGGGGTCTGCAAAGAGTTTGGCAAGAATGAAAGGTAGTTGTCCAAAACTCGTTCTTTTCCAATAGAATAACCATGGAAAAGGCAGGAGAGTGGTAAAGTACTGTTTTCTCTAAGTCTGAAGGCTGCCCACACTGTGCCTGTGTGCTGCAGCTTGCATCTTCGCCTTTGGGAAGCTGCCGCTCGCCGATTCTCCCGGAGGCGAAGAAGCGGCTTCTTCGCACACAGAGCATTGTGGCGAGCGCAGGGAGCTCCTGAGAGCGGTTTGTGCCGAAAGAAGCCCGGGACCGGCACTTAGCTTCGGAGAGCTGCGTATCTGCGTCTTCTGCGTGTCTTGCCGCTCTACACTCAGCAAAAAGCTTTTCCACCATATCTTGCAAGGAGAAACTCTGCCAGGAAAGAAAACATCCAAAATCTTGTTCTAAAGCTTGCACGGGGGTCTGCAAAGAGTTTGGCAAGAATGAAAGGTAGTTGTCCAAAACTCGTTCTTTTCCAATAGAATAACCATGGAAAAGGCAGGAGAGTGGTAAAGTACTGTTTTCTCTAAGTCTGAAGGCTGCCCACACTGTGCCTGTGTGCTGCAGCTTGCATCTTCGCCTTTGGGAAGCTGCGGCTCGCCGATTCTCCCGGAGGCGAAGAAGCGGCTTCTTCGCACACAGAGCATTGTGGCGAGCGCAGGGAGCTCCTGAGAGCGGTTTGTGCCGAAAGAAGCCCGGGACCGGCACTTAGCTTCGGAGAGCTGCGTATCTGCGTCTTCTGCGTGTCTTGCCGCTCTACACTCAGCCAAAAGCTTTTCCACCATATCTTGCAAGGAGAAACTCTGCCAGGAAAGAAAACATCCAAAATCTTGTTCTAAAGCTTGCACGGGGGTCTGCAAAGAGTTTGGCAAGAATGAAAGGTAGTTGTCCAAAACTCGTTCTTTTCCAATAGAATAACCATGGAAAAGGCAGGAGAGTGGTAAAGTACTGTTTTCTCTAAGTCTGAAGGCTGCCCACACTGTGCCTGTGTGCTGCAGCTTGCATCTTCGCCTTTGGGAAGCTGCCGCTCGCCGATTCTCCCGGAGGCGAAGAAGCGGCTTCTTCGCACACAGAGCATTGTGGCGAGCGCAGGGAGCTCCTGAGAGCGGTTTGTGCCGAAAGAAGCCCGGGACCGGCACTTAGCTTCGGAGAGCTGCGTATCTGCGTCTTCTGCGTGTCTTGCCGCTCTACACTCAGCAAAAAGCTTTTCCACCATATCTTGCAAGGAGAAACTCTGCCAGGGAAGAAAACATCCAAAATCTTGTTCTAAAGCTTGCACGGGGGTCTGCAAAGAGTTTGGCAAGAATGAAAGGTAGTTGTCCAAAACTCGTTCTTTTCCAATAGAATAACCATGGATAAGGCAGGAGAGTGGTAAAGTACTGTTTTCTCTAAGTCTGAAGGCTGCCCACACTGTGCCTGTGTGCTGCAGCTTGCATCTTCGCCTTTGGGAAGCTGCCGCTCGCCGATTCTCCCGCAGGCGAAGAAGCGGCTTCTTCGCACACAGAGCATTGTGGCGAGCGCAGGGAGCTCCTGAGAGCGGTTTGTGCCGAAAGAAGCCTGGGACCGGCACTTAGCTTCGGAGAGCTGCGTATCTGCGTCTTCTGCGTGTCTTGCCGCTCTACACTCAGCAAAAAGCTTTTCCACCATATCTTGCAAGGAGAAACTCTGCCAGGGAAGAAAACATCCAAAATCTTGTTCTAAAGCTTGCACGGGGGTCTGCAAAGAGTTTGGCAAGAATGAAAGGTAGTTGTCCAAAACTCGTTCTTTTCCAATAGAATAACCATGGATAAGGCAGGAGAGTGGTAAAGTACTGTTTTCTCTAAGTCTGAAGGCTGCCCACACTGTGCCTGTGTGCTGCAGCTTGCATCTTCGCCTTTGGGAAGCTGCCGCTCGCCGATTCTCCCGGAGGCGAAGAAGCGGCTTCTTCGCACACAGAGCATTGTGGCGAGCGCAGGGAGCTCCTGAGAGCGGTTTGTGCCGAAAGAAGCCCGGGACCGGCACTTAGCTTCGGAGAGCTGCGTATCTGCGTCTTCTGCGTGTCTTGCCGCTCTACACTCAGCCAAAAGCTTTTCCAGCATATCTTGCAAGGAGAAACTCTGCCAGGAAAGAAAACATCCAAAATCTTGTTCTAAAGCTTGCACGGGGGTGTGCAAAGAGTTTGGCAAGAATGAAAGGTAGTTGTCCAAAACTCGTTCTTTTCCAATAGAATAACCATGGAAAAGGCAGGAGAGTGGTAAAGTACTGTTTTCTCTAAGTCTGAAGGCTGCCCACACTGTGCCTGTGTGCTGCAGCTTGCATCTTCGCCTTTGGGAAGCTGCCGCTCGCCGATTCTCCCGGAGGCGAAGAAGCGGCTTCTTCGCACACAGAGCATTGTGGCGAGCGCAGGGAGCTCCTGAGAGCGGTTTGTGCCGAAAGAAGCCCGGGACCGGCACTTAGCTTCGGAGAGCTGCGTATCTGCGTCTTCTGCGTGTCTTGCCGCTCTACACTCAGCCAAAAGCTTTTCCAGCATATCTTGCAAGGAGAAACTCTGCCAGGAAAGAAAACATCCAAAATCTTGTTCTAAAGCTTGCACGGGGGTCTGCAAAGAGTTTGGCAAGAATGAAAGGTAGTTGTCCAAAACTCGTTCTTTTCCAATAGAATAACCATGGAAAAGGCAGGAGAGTGGTAAAGTACTGTTTTCTCTAAGTCTGAAGGCTGCCCACACTGTGCCTGTGTGCTGCAGCTTGCATCTTCGCCTTTGGGAAGCTGCCGCTCGCCGATTCTCCCGGAGGCGAAGAAGCGGCTTCTTCGCACACAGAGCATTGTGGCGAGCGCAGGGAGCTCCTGAGAGCGGTTTGTGCCGAAAGAAGCCCGGGACCGGCACTTAGCTTCGGAGAGCTGCGTATCTGCGTCTTCTGCGTGTCTTGCCGCTCTACACTCAGCCAAAAGCTTTTCCACCATATCTTGCAAGGAGAAACTCTGCCAGGAAAGAAAACATCCAAAATCTTGTTCTAAAGCTTGCACGGGGGTGTGCAAAGAGTTTGGCAAGAATGAAAGGTAGTTGTCCAAAACTCGTTCTTTTCCAATAGAATAACCATGGAAAAGGCAGGAGAGTGTTAAAGTACTGTTTTCTCTAAGTCTGAAGGCTGCCCACACTGTGCCTGTGTGCTGCAGCTTGCATCTTCGCCTTTGGGAAGCTGCCGCTCGCCGATTCTCCCGGAGGCGAAGAAGCGGCTTCTTCGCACACAGAGCATTGTGGCGAGCGCAGGGAGCTGCTGAGAGCGGTTTGTGCCGAAAGAAGCCCGGGACCGGCACTTAGCTTCGGAGAGCTGCGTATCTGCGTCTTCTGCGTGTCTTGCCGCTCTACACTCAGCAAAAAGCTTTTCCAGCATATCTTGCAAGGAGAAACTCTGCCAGGAAAGAAAACATCCAAAATCTTGTTCTAAAGCTTGCACGGGGGTCTGCAAAGAGTTTGGCAAGAATGAAAGGTAGTTGTCCAAAACTCGTTCTTTTCCAATAGAATAACCATGGAAAAGGCAGGAGAGTGGTAAAGTACTGTTTTCTCTAAGTCTGAAGGCTGCCCACACTGTGCCTGTGTGCTGCAGCTTGCATCTTCGCCTTTGGGAAGCTGCCGCTCGCCGATTCTCCCGGAGGCGAAGAAGCGGCTTCTTCGCACACAGAGCATTGTGGCGAGCGCAGGGAGCTCCTGAGAGCGGTTTGTGCCGAAAGAAGCCCGGGACCGGCACTTAGCTTCGGAGAGCTGCGTATCTGCGTCTTCTGCGTGTCTTGCCGCTCTACACTCAGCAAAAAGCTTTTCCACCATATCTTGCAAGGAGAAACTCTGCCAGGGAAGAAAACATCCAAAATCTTGTTCTAAAGCTTGCACGGGGGTCTGCAAAGAGTTTGGCAAGAATGAAAGGTAGTTGTCCAAAACTCGTTCTTTTCCAATAGAATAACCATGGATAAGGCAGGAGAGTGGTAAAGTACTGTTTTCTCTAAGTCTGAAGGCTGCCCACACTGTGCCTGTGTGCTGCAGCTTGCATCTTCGCCTTTGGGAAGCTGCCGCTCGCCGATTCTCCCGGAGGCGAAGAAGCGGCTTCTTCGCACACAGAGCATTGTGGCGAGCGCAGGGAGCTCCTGAGAGCGGTTTGTGCCGAAAGAAGCCCGGGACCGGCACTTAGCTTCGGAGAGCTGCGTATCTGCGTCTTCTGCGTGTCTTGCCGCTCTACACTCAGCAAAAAGCTTTTCCACCATATCTTGCAAGGAGAAACTCTGCCAGGGAAGAAAACATCCAAAATCTTGTTCTAAAGCTTGCACGGGGGTCTGCAAAGAGTTTGGCAAGAATGAAAGGTAGTTGTCCAAAACTCGTTCTTTTCCAATAGAATAACCATGGATAAGGCAGGAGAGTGGTAAAGTACTGTTTTCTCTAAGTCTGAAGGCTGCCCACACTGTGCCTGTGTGCTGCAGCTTGCATCTTCGCCTTTGGGAAGCTGCCGCTCGCCGATTCTCCCGGAGGCGAAGAAGCGGCTTCTTCGCACACAGAGCATTGTGGCGAGCGCAGGGAGCTGCTGAGAGCGGTTTGTGCCGAAAGAAGCCCGGGACCGGCACTTAGCTTCGGAGAGCTGCGTATCTGCGTCTTCTGCGTGTCTTGCCGCTCTACACTCAGCAAAAAGCTTTTCCACCATATCTTGCAAGGAGAAACTCTGCCAGGAAAGAAAACATCCAAAATCTTGTTCTAAAGCTTGCACGGGGGTCTGCAAAGAGTTTGGCAAGAATGAAAGGTAGTTGTCCAAAACTCGTTCTTTTCCAATAGAATAACCATGGAAAAGGCAGGAGAGTGGTAAAGTACTGTTTTCTCTAAGTCTGAAGGCTGCCCACACTGTGCCTGTGTGCTGCAGCTTGCATCTTCGCCTTTGGGAAGCTGCCGCTCAGCGATTCTCCCGGAGGCGAAGAAGCGGCTTCTTCACACACAGAGCATTGTGGCGAGCGCAGGGAGCTCCTGAGAGCGGTTTGTGCCGAAAGAAGCCCGGGACCGGCACTTAGCTTCGGAGAGCTGCGTATCTGCGTCTTCTGCGTGTCTTGCCGCTCTACACTCAGCAAAAAGCTTTTCCACCATATCTTGCAAGGAGAAACTCTGCCAGGAAAGAAAACATCCAAAATCTTGTTCTAAAGCTTGCACGGGGGTCTGCAAAGAGTTTGGCAAGAATGAAAGGTAGTTGTCCAAAACTCGTTCTTTTCCAATAGAATAACCATGGATAAGGCAGGAGAGTGGTAAAGTACTGTTTTCTCTAAGTCTGAAGGCTGCCCACACTGTGCCTGTGTGCTGCAGCTTGCATCTTCGCCTTTGGGAAGCTGCCGCTCGCCGATTCTCCCGGAGGCGAAGAAGCGGCTTCTTCGCACACAGAGCATTGTGGCGAGCGCAGGGAGCTCCTGAGAGCGGTTTGTGCCGAAAGAAGCCCGGGACCGGCACTTAGCTTCGGAGAGCTGCGTATCTGCGTCTTCTGCGTGTCTTGCCGCTCTACACTCAGCCAAAAGCTTTTCCACCATATCTTGCAAGGAGAAACTCTGCCAGGAAAGAAAACATCCAAAATCTTGTTCTAAAGCTTGCACGGGGGTGTGCAAAGAGTTTGGCAAGAATGAAAGGTAGTTGTCCAAAACTCGTTCTTTTCCAATAGAATAACCATGGATAAGGCAGGAGAGTGGTAAAGTACTGTTTTCTCTAAGTCTGAAGGCTGCCCACACTGTGCCTGTGTGCTGCAGCTTGCATCTTCGCCTTTGGGAAGCTGCCGCTCGCCGATTCTCCCGCAGGCAAAGAAGTGGCTTCTTCGCACACAGAGCATTGTGGCGAGCGCAGGGAGCTCCTGAGAGCGGTTTGTGCCGAAAGAAGCCCGGGACCGGCACTTAGCTTCGGAGAGCTGCGTATCTGCGTCTTCTGCGTGTCTTGCCGCTCTACACTCAGCAAAAAGCTTTTCCACCATATCTTGCAAGGAGAAACTCTGCCAGGGAAGAAAACATCCAAAATCTTGTTCTAAAGCTTGCACGGGGGTCTGCAAAGAGTTTGGCAAGAATGAAAGGTAGTTGTCCAAAACTCGTTCTTTTCCAATAGAATAACCATGGATAAGGCAGGAGAGTGGTAAAGTACTGTTTTCTCTAAGTCTGAAGGCTGCCCACACTGTGCCTGTGTGCTGCAGCTTGCATCTTCGCCTTTGGGAAGCTGCCGCTCGCCGATTCTCCCGGAGGCGAAGAAGCGGCTTCTTCGCACACAGAGCATTGTGGCGAGCGCAGGGAGCTCCTGAGAGCGGTTTGTGCCGAAAGAAGCCCGGGACCGGCACTTAGCTTCGGAGAGCTGCGTATCTGCGTCTTCTGCGTGTCTTGCCGCTCTACACTCAGCAAAAAGCTTTTCCAGCATATCTTGCAAGGAGAAACTCTGCCAGGAAAGAAAACATCCAAAATCTTGTTCTAAAGCTTGCACGGGGGTCTGCAAAGAGTTTGGCAAGAATGAAAGGTAGTTGTCCAAAACTCGTTCTTTTCCAATAGAATAACCATGGAAAAGGCAGGAGAGTGGTAAAGTACTGTTTTCTCTAAGTCTGAAGGCTGCCCACACTGTGCCTGTGTGCTGCAGCTTGCATCTTCGCCTTTGGGAAGCTGCCGCTCGCCGATTCTCCCGGAGGCGAAGAAGCGGCTTCTTCGCACACAGAGCATTGTGGCGAGCGCAGGGAGCTCCTGAGAGCGGTTTGTGCCGAAAGAAGCCCGGGACCGGCACTTAGCTTCGGAGAGCTGCGTATCTGCGTCTTCTGCGTGTCTTGCCGCTCTACACTCAGCAAAAAGCTTTTCCACCATATCTTGCAAGGAGAAACTCTGCCAGGGAAGAAAACATCCAAAATCTTGTTCTAAAGCTTGCACGGGGGTCTGCAAAGAGTTTGGCAAGAATGAAAGGTAGTTGTCCAAAACTCGTTCTTTTCCAATAGAATAACCATGGATAAGGCAGGAGAGTGGTAAAGTACTGTTTTCTCTAAGTCTGAAGGCTGCCCACACTGTGCCTGTGTGCTGCAGCTTGCATCTTCGCCTTTGGGAAGCTGCCGCTCGCCGATTCTCCCGGAGGCGAAGAAGCGGCTTCTTCGCACACAGAGCATTGTGGCGAGCGCAGGGAGCTCCTGAGAGCGGTTTGTGCCGAAAGAAGCCCGGGACCGGCACTTAGCTTCGGAGAGCTGCGTATCTGCGTCTTCTGCGTGTCTTGCCGCTCTACACTCAGCAAAAAGCTTTTCCACCATATCTTGCAAGGAGAAACTCTGCCAGGAAAGAAAACATCCAAAATCTTGTTCTAAAGCTTGCACGGGGGTCTGCAAAGAGTTTGGCAAGAATGAAAGGTAGTTGTCCAAAACTCGTTCTTTTCCAATAGAATAACCATGGAAAAGGCAGGAGAGTGGTAAAGTACTGTTTTCTCTAAGTCTGAAGGCTGCCCACACTGTGCCTGTGTGCTGCAGCTTGCATCTTCGCCTTTGGGAAGCTGCCGCTTGCCGATTCTCCCGGAGGCGAAGAAGCGGCTTCTTCGCACACAGAGCATTGTGGCGAGCGCAGGGAGCTCCTGAGAGCGGTTTGTGCCGAAAGAAGCCCGGGACCGGCACTTAGCTTCGGAGAGCTGCGTATCTGCGTCTTCTGCGTGTCTTGCCGCTCTACACTCAGCCAAAAGCTTTTCCACCATATCTTGCAAGGAGAAACTCTGCCAGGAAAGAAAACATCCAAAATCTTGTTCTAAAGCTTGCACGGGGGTCTGCAAAGAGTTTGGCAAGAATGAAAGGTAGTTGTCCAAAACTCGTTCTTTTCCAATAGAATAACCATGGATAAGGCAGGAGAGTGGTAAAGTACTGTTTTCTCTAAGTCTGAAGGCTGCCCACACTGTGCCTGTGTGCTGCAGCTTGCATCTTCGCCTTTGGGAAGCTGCCGCTCGCCGATTCTCCCGCAGGCGAAGAAGTGGCTTCTTCGCACACAGAGCATTGTGGCGAGCGCAGGGAGCTCCTGAGAGCGGTTTGTGCCGAAAGAAGCCCGGGACCGGCACTTAGCTTCGGAGAGCTGCGTATCTGCGTCTTCTGCGTGTCTTGCCGCTCTACACTCAGCAAAAAGCTTTTCCACCATATCTTGCAAGGAGAAACTCTGCCAGGGAAGAAAACATCCAAAATCTTGTTCTAAAGCTTGCACGGGGGTCTGCAAAGAGTTTGGCAAGAATGAAAGGTAGTTGTCCAAAACTCGTTCTTTTCCAATAGAATAACCATGGATAAGGCAGGAGAGTGGTAAAGTACTGTTTTCTCTAAGTCTGAAGGCTGCCCACACTGTGCCTGTGTGCTGCAGCTTGCATCTTCGCCTTTGGGAAGCTGCCGCTCGCCGATTCTCCCGGAGGCGAAGAAGCGGCTTCTTCGCACACAGAGCATTGTGGCGAGCGCAGGGAGCTGCTGAGAGCGGTTTGTGCCGAAAGAAGCCCGGGACCGGCACTTAGCTTCGGAGAGCTGCGTATCTGCGTCTTCTGCGTGTCTTGCCGCTCTACACTCAGCAAAAAGCTTTTCCACCATATCTTGCAAGGAGAAACTCTGCCAGGAAAGAAAACATCCAAAATCTTGTTCTAAAGCTTGCACGGGGGTCTGCAAAGAGTTTGGCAAGAATGAAAGGTAGTTGTCCAAAACTCGTTCTTTTCCAATAGAATAACCATGGAAAAGGCAGGAGAGTGGTAAAGTACTGTTTTCTCTAAGTCTGAAGGCTGCCCACACTGTGCCTGTGTGCTGCAGCTTGCATCTTCGCCTTTGGGAAGCTGCCGCTCAGCGATTCTCCCGGAGGCGAAGAAGCGGCTTCTTCACACACAGAGCATTGTGGCGAGCGCAGGGAGCTCCTGAGAGCGGTTTGTGCCGAAAGAAGCCCGGGACCGGCACTTAGCTTCGGAGAGCTGCGTATCTGCGTCTTCTGCGTGTCTTGCCGCTCTACACTCAGCCAAAAGCTTTTCCACCATATCTTGCAAGGAGAAACTCTGCCAGGAAAGAAAACATCCAAAATCTTGTTCTAAAGCTTGCACGGGGGTCTGCAAAGAGTTTGGCAAGAATGAAAGGTAGTTGTCCAAAACTCGTTCTTTTCCAATAGAATAACCATGGATAAGGCAGGAGAGTGGTAAAGTACTGTTTTCTCTAAGTCTGAAGGCTGCCCACACTGTGCCTGTGTGCTGCAGCTTGCATCTTCGCCTTTGGGAAGCTGCCGCTCGCCGATTCTCCCGGAGGCGAAGAAGCGGCTTCTTCGCACACAGAGCATTGTGGCGAGCGCAGGGAGCTCCTGAGAGCGGTTTGTGCCGAAAGAAGCCCGGGACCGGCACTTAGCTTCGGAGAGCTGCGTATCTGCGTCTTCTGCGTGTCTTGCCGCTCTACACTCAGCCAAAAGCTTTTCCACCATATCTTGCAAGGAGAAACTCTGCCAGGAAAGAAAACATCCAAAATCTTGTTCTAAAGCTTGCACGGGGGTGTGCAAAGAGTTTGGCAAGAATGAAAGGTAGTTGTCCAAAACTCGTTCTTTTCCAATAGAATAACCATGGATAAGGCAGGAGAGTGGTAAAGTACTGTTTTCTCTAAGTCTGAAGGCTGCCCACACTGTGCCTGTGTGCTGCAGCTTGCATCTTCGCCTTTGGGAAGCTGCCGCTCGCCGATTCTCCCGCAGGCAAAGAAGTGGCTTCTTCGCACACAGAGCATTGTGGCGAGCGCAGGGAGCTCCTGAGAGCGGTTTGTGCCGAAAGAAGCCCGGGACCGGCACTTAGCTTCGGAGAGCTGCGTATCTGCGTCTTCTGCGTGTCTTGCCGCTCTACACTCAGCAAAAAGCTTTTCCACCATATCTTGCAAGGAGAAACTCTGCCAGGGAAGAAAACATCCAAAATCTTGTTCTAAAGCTTGCACGGGGGTCTGCAAAGAGTTTGGCAAGAATGAAAGGTAGTTGTCCAAAACTCGTTCTTTTCCAATAGAATAACCATGGATAAGGCAGGAGAGTGGTAAAGTACTGTTTTCTCTAAGTCTGAAGGCTGCCCACACTGTGCCTGTGTGCTGCAGCTTGCATCTTCGCCTTTGGGAAGCTGCCGCTCGCCGATTCTCCCGGAGGCGAAGAAGCGGCTTCTTCGCACACAGAGCATTGTGGCGAGCGCAGGGAGCTCCTGAGAGCGGTTTGTGCCGAAAGAAGCCCGGGACCGGCACTTAGCTTCGGAGAGCTGCGTATCTGCGTCTTCTGCGTGTCTTGCCGCTCTACACTCAGCCAAAAGCTTTTCCACCATATCTTGCAAGGAGAAACTCTGCCAGGAAAGAAAACATCCAAAATCTTGTTCTAAAGCTTGCACGGGGGTGTGCAAAGAGTTTGGCAAGAATGAAAGGTAGTTGTCCAAAACTCGTTCTTTTCCAATAGAATAACCATGGATAAGGCAGGAGAGTGGTAAAGTACTGTTTTCTCTAAGTCTGAAGGCTGCCCACACTGTGCCTGTGTGCTGCAGCTTGCATCTTCGCCTTTGGGAAGCTGCCGCTCGCCGATTCTCCCGCAGGCGAAGAAGTGGCTTCTTCGCACACAGAGCATTGTGGCGAGCGCAGGGAGCTCCTGAGAGCGGTTTGTGCCGAAAGAAGCCCGGGACCGGCACTTAGCTTCGGAGAGCTGCGTATCTGCGTCTTCTGCGTGTCTTGCCGCTCTACACTCAGCAAAAAGCTTTTCCACCATATCTTGCAAGGAGAAACTCTGCCAGGGAAGAAAACATCCAAAATCTTGTTCTAAAGCTTGCACGGGGGTCTGCAAAGAGTTTGGCAAGAATGAAAGGTAGTTGTCCAAAACTCGTTCTTTTCCAATAGAATAACCATGGATAAGGCAGGAGAGTGGTAAAGTACTGTTTTCTCTAAGTCTGAAGGCTGCCCACACTGTGCCTGTGTGCTGCAGCTTGCATCTTCGCCTTTGGGAAGCTGCCGCTCGCCGATTCTCCCGGAGGCGAAGAAGCGGCTTCTTCGCACACAGAGCATTGTGGCGAGCGCAGGGAGCTCCTGAGAGCGGTTTGTGCCGAAAGAAGCCCGGGACCGGCACTTAGCTTCGGAGAGCTGCGTATCTGCGTCTTCTGCGTGTCTTGCCGCTCTACACTCAGCCAAAAGCTTTTCCACCATATCTTGCAAGGAGAAACTCTGCCAGGAAAGAAAACATCCAAAATCTTGTTCTAAAGCTTGCACGGGGGTCTGCAAAGAGTTTGGCAAGAATGAAAGGTAGTTGTCCAAAACTCGTTCTTTTCCAATAGAATAACCATGGAAAAGGCAGGAGAGTGGTAAAGTACTGTTTTCTCTAAGTCTGAAGGCTGCCCACACTGTGCCTGTGTGCTGCAGCTTGCATCTTCGCCTTTGGGAAGCTGCCGCTCGCCGATTCTCCCGGAGGCGAAGAAGCGGCTTCTTCGCACACAGAGCATTGTGGCGAGCGCAGGGAGCTCCTGAGAGCGGTTTGTGCCGAAAGAAGCCCGGGACCGGCACTTAGCTTCGGAGAGCTGCGTATCTGCGTCTTCTGCGTGTCTTGCCGCTCTACACTCAGCCAAAAGCTTTTCCACCATATCTTGCAAGGAGAAACTCTGCCAGGAAAGAAAACATCCAAAATCTTGTTCTAAAGCTTGCACGGGGGTCTGCAAAGAGTTTGGCAAGAATGAAAGGTAGTTGTCCAAAACTCGTTCTTTTCCAATAGAATAACCATGGAAAAGGCAGGAGAGTGGTAAAGTACTGTTTTCTCTAAGTCTGAAGGCTGCCCACACTGTGCCTGTGTGCTGCAGCTTGCATCTTCGCCTTTGGGAAGCTGCCGCTCGCCGATTCTCCCGGAGGCGAAGAAGCGGCTTCTTCGCACACAGAGCATTGTGGCGAGCGCAGGGAGCTCCTGAGAGCGGTTTGTGCCGAAAGAAGCCCGGGACCGGCACTTAGCTTCGGAGAGCTGCGTATCTGCGTCTTCTGCGTGTCTTGCCGCTCTACACTCAGCCAAAAGCTTTTCCACCATATCTTGCAAGGAGAAACTCTGCCAGGAAAGAAAACATCCAAAATCTTGTTCTAAAGCTTGCACGGGGGTCTGCAAAGAGTTTGGCAAGAATGAAAGGTAGTTGTCCAAAACTCGTTCTTTTCCAATAGAATAACCATGGAAAAGGCAGGAGAGTGGTAAAGTACTGTTTTCTCTAAGTCTGAAGGCTGCCCACACTGTGCCTGTGTGCTGCAGCTTGCATCTTCGCCTTTGGGAAGCTGCCGCTTGCCGATTCTCCCGGAGGCGAAGAAGCGGCTTCTTCACACACAGAGCATTGTGGCGAGCGCAGGGAGCTCCTGAGAGCGGTTTGTGCCGAAAGAAGCCCGGGACCGGCACTTAGCTTCGGAGAGCTGCGTATCTGCGTCTTCTGCGTGTCTTGCCGCTCTACACTCAGCAAAAAGCTTTTCCACCATATCTTGCAAGGAGAAACTCTGCCAGGAAAGAAAACATCCAAAATCTGGTTCTAAAGCTTGCACGGGGGTCTGCAAAGAGTTTGGCAAGAATGAAAGGTAGTTGTCCAAAACTCGTTCTTTTCCAATAGAATAACCATGGAAAAGGCAGGAGAGTGGTAAAGTACTGTTTTCTCTAAGTCTGAAGGCTGCCCACACTGTGCCTGCGTGCTGCAGCTTGCATCTTCGCCTTTGGGAAGCTGCCGCTCAGCGATTCTCCCGGAGGCGAAGAAGCGGCTTCTTCACACACAGAGCATTGTGGCGAGCGCAGGGAGCTCCTGAGAGCGGTTTGTGCCGAAAGAAGCCCGGGACCGGCACTTAGCTTCGGAGAGCTGCGTATCTGCGTCTTCTGCGTGTCTTGCCGCTCTACACTCAGCAAAAAGCTTTTCCACCATATCTTGCAAGGAGAAACTCTGCCAGGAAAGAAAACATCCAAAATCTTGTTCTAAAGCTTGCACGGGGGTCTGCAAAGAGTTTGGCAAGAATGAAAGGTAGTTGTCCAAAACTCGTTCTTTTCCAATAGAATAACCATGGAAAAGGCAGGAGAGTGGTAAAGTACTGTTTTCTCTAAGTCTGAAGGCTGCCCACACTGTGCCTGTGTGCTGCAGCTTGCATCTTCGCCTTTGGGAAGCTGCCGCTCGCCGATTCTCCCGGAGGCGAAGAAGCGGCTTCTTCGCACACAGAGCATTGTGGCGAGCGCAGGGAGCTGCTGAGAGCGGTTTGTGCCGAAAGAAGCCCGGGACCGGCACTTAGCTTCGGAGAGCTGCGTATCTGCGTCTTCTGCGTGTCTTGCCGCTCTACACTCAGCCAAAAGCTTTTCCACCATATCTTGCAAGGAGAAACTCTGCCAGGAAAGAAAACATCCAAAATCTTGTTCTAAAGCTTGCACGGGGGTCTGCAAAGAGTTTGGCAAGAATGAAAGGTAGTTGTCCAAAACTCGTTCTTTTCCAATAGAATAACCATGGAAAAGGCAGGAGAGTGGTAAAGTACTGTTTTCTCTAAGTCTGAAGGCTGCCCACACTGTGCCTGTGTGCTGCAGCTTGCATCTTCGCCTTTGCGAAGCTGCCGCTCGCCGATTCTCCCGGAGGCGAAGAAGCGGCTTCTTCGCACACAGAGCATTGTGGCGAGCGCAGGGAGCTCCTGAGAGCGGTTTGTGCCGAAAGAAGCCCGGGACCGGCACTTAGCTTCGGAGAGCTGCGTATCTGCGTCTTCTGCGTGTCTTGCCGCTCTACACTCAGCAAAAAGCTTTTCCACCATATCTTGCAAGGAGAAACTCTGCCAGGGAAGAAAACATCCAAAATCTTGTTCTAAAGCTTGCACGGGGGTCTGCAAAGAGTTTGGCAAGAATGAAAGGTAGTTGTCCAAAACTCGTTCTTTTCCAATAGAATAACCATGGATAAGGCAGGAGAGTGGTAAAGTACTGTTTTCTCTAAGTCTGAAGGCTGCCCACACTGTGCCTGTGTGCTGCAGCTTGCATCTTCGCCTTTGGGAAGCTGCCGCTCGCCGATTCTCCCGGAGGCGAAGAAGCGGCTTCTTCGCACACAGAGCATTGTGGCGAGCGCAGGGAGCTGCTGAGAGCGGTTTGTGCCGAAAGAAGCCCGGGACCGGCACTTAGCTTCGGAGAGCTGCGTATCTGCGTCTTCTGCGTGTCTTGCCGCTCTACACTCAGCAAAAAGCTTTTCCACCATATCTTGCAAGGAGAAACTCTGCCAGGAAAGAAAACATCCAAAATCTTGTTCTAAAGCTTGCACGGGGGTCTGCAAAGAGTTTGGCAAGAATGAAAGGTAGTTGTCCAAAACTCGTTCTTTCCCAATAGAATAACCATGGAAAAGGCAGGAGAGTGGTAAAGTACTGTTTTCTCTAAGTCTGAAGGCTGCCCACACTGTGCCTGTGTGCTGCAGCTTGCATCTTCGCCTTTGGGAAGCTGCCGCTTGCCGATTCTCCCGGAGGCGAAGAAGCGGCTTCTTCGCACACAGAGCATTGTGGCGAGCGCAGGGAGCTCCTGAGAGCGGTTTGTGCCGAAAGAAGCCCGGGACCGGCACTTAGCTTCGGAGAGCTGCGTATCTGCGTCTTCTGCGTGTCTTGCCGCTCTACACTCAGCCAAAAGCTTTTCCACCATATCTTGCAAGGAGAAACTCTGCCAGGAAAGAAAACATCCAAAATCTTGTTCTAAAGCTTGCACGGGGGTCTGCAAAGAGTTTGGCAAGAATGAAAGGTAGTTGTCCAAAACTTGTTCTTTTCCAATAGAATAACCATGGAAAAGGCAGGAGAGTGGTAAAGTACTGTTTTCTCTAAGTCTGAAGGCTGCCCACACTGTGCCTGCGTGCTGCAGCTTGCATCTTCGCCTTTGGGAAGCTGCCGCTCAGCGATTCTCCCGGAGGCGAAGAAGCGGCTTCTTCACACACAGAGCATTGTGGCGAGCGCAGGGAGCTCCTGAGAGCGGTTTGTGCCGAAAGAAGCCCGGGACCGGCACTTAGCTTCGGAGAGCTGCGTATCTGCGTCTTCTGCGTGTCTTGCCGCTCTACACTCAGCCAAAAGCTTTTCCACCATATCTTGCAAGGAGAAACTCTGCCAGGAAAGAAAACATCCAAAATCTGGTTCTAAAGCTTGCACGGGGGTCTGCAAAGAGTTTGGCAAGAATGAAAGGTAGTTGTCCAAAACTCGTTCTTTTCCAATAGAATAACCATGGAAAAGGCAGGAGAGTGGTAAAGTACTGTTTTCTCTAAGTCTGAAGGCTGCCCACACTGTGCCTGTGTGCTGCAGCTTGCATCTTCGCCTTTGGGAAGCTGCCGCTCGCCGATTCTCCCGCAGGCGAAGAAGCGGCTTCTTCGCACACAGAGCATTGTGGCGAGCGCAGGGAGCTCCTGAGAGCGGTTTGTGCCGAAAGAAGCCCGGGACCGGCACTTAGCTTCGGAGAGCTGCGTATCTGCGTCTTCTGCGTGTCTTGCCGCTCTACACTCAGCCAAAAGCTTTTCCACCATATCTTGCAAGGAGAAACTCTGCCAGGAAAGAAAACATCCAAAATCTTGTTCTAAAGCTTGCACGGGGGTCTGCAAAGAGTTTGGCAAGAATGAAAGGTAGTTGTCCAAAACTCGTTCTTTTCCAATAGAATAACCATGGAAAAGGCAGGAGAGTGGTAAAGTACTGTTTTCTCTAAGTCTGAAGGCTGCCCACACTGTGCCTGCGTGCTGCAGCTTGCATCTTCGCCTTTGGGAAGCTGCCGCTCAGCGATTCTCCCGGAGGCGAAGAAGCGGCTTCTTCACACACAGAGCATTGTGGCGAGCGCAGGGAGCTCCTGAGAGCGGTTTGTGCCGAAAGAAGCCCGGGACCGGCACTTAGCTTCGGAGAGCTGCGTATCTGCGTCTTCTGCGTGTCTTGCCGCTCTACACTCAGCAAAAAGCTTTTCCACCATATCTTGCAAGGAGAAACTCTGCCAGGAAAGAAAACATCCAAAATCTGGTTCTAAAGCTTGCACGGGGGTCTGCAAAGAGTTTGGCAAGAATGAAAGGTAGTTGTCCAAAACTCGTTCTTTTCCAATAGAATAACCATGGAAAAGGCAGGAGAGTGGTAAAGTACTGTTTTCTCTAAGTCTGAAGGCTGCCCACACTGTGCCTGTGTGCTGCAGCTTGCATCTTCGCCTTTGGGAAGCTGCCGCTCGCCGATTCTCCCGCAGGCGAAGAAGCGGCTTCTTCGCACACAGAGCATTGTGGCGAGCGCAGGGAGCTCCTGAGAGCGGTTTGTGCCGAAAGAAGCCCGGGACCGGCACTTAGCTTCGGAGAGCTGCGTATCTGCGTCTTCTGCGTGTCTTGCCGCTCTACACTCAGCCAAAAGCTTTTCCACCATATCTTGCAAGGAGAAACTCTGCCAGGAAAGAAAACATCCAAAATCTTGTTCTAAAGCTTGCACGGGGGTGTGCAAAGAGTTTGGCAAGAATGAAAGGTAGTTGTCCAAAACTCGTTCTTTTCCAATAGAATAACCATGGAAAAGGCAGGAGAGTGGTAAAGTACTGTTTTCTCTAAGTCTGAAGGCTGCCCACACTGTGCCTGTGTGCTGCAGCTTGCATCTTCGCCTTTGGGAAGCTGCGGCTCGCCGATTCTCCCGGAGGCGAAGAAGCGGCTTCTTCGCACACAGAGCATTGTGGCGAGCGCAGGGAGCTCCTGAGAGCGGTTTGTGCCGAAAGAAGCCCGGGACCGGCACTTAGCTTCGGAGAGCTGCGTATCTGCGTCTTCTGCGTGTCTTGCCGCTCTACACTCAGCCAAAAGCTTTTCCAGCATATCTTGCAAGGAGAAACTCTGCCAGGAAAGAAAACATCCAAAATCTGGTTCTAAAGCTTGCACGGGGGTGTGCAAAGAGTTTGGCAAGAATGAAAGGTAGTTGTCCAAAACTCGTTCTTTTCCAATAGAATAACCATGGAAAAGGCAGGAGAGTGGTAAAGTACTGTTTTCTCTAAGTCTGAAGGCTGCCCACACTGTGCCTGCGTGCTGCAGCTTGCATCTTCGCCTTTGGGAAGCTGCCGCTCAGCGATTCTCCCGGAGGCGAAGAAGCGGCTTCTTCACACACAGAGCATTGTGGCGAGCGCAGGGAGCTCCTGAGAGCGGTTTGTGCCGAAAGAAGCCCGGGACCGGCACTTAGCTTCGGAGAGCTGCGTATCTGCGTCTTCTGCGTGTCTTGATGCTCTACACTCAGCAAAAAGCTTTTCCACCATATCTTGCAAGGAGAAACTCTGCCAGGAAAGAAAACATCCAAAATCTTGTTCTAAAGCTTGCACGGGGGTCTGCAAAGAGTTTGGCAAGAATGAAAGGTAGTTGTCCAAAACTCGTTCTTTTCCAATAGAATAACCATGGAAAAGGCAGGAGAGTGGTAAAGTACTGTTTTCTCTAAGTCTGAAGGCTGCCCACACTGTGCCTGTGTGCTGCAGCTTGCATCTTCGCCTTTGGGAAGCTGCCGCTCGCCGATTCTCCCGCAGGCGAAGAAGCGGCTTCTTCGCACACAGAGCATTGTGGCGAGCGCAGGGAGCTCCTGAGAGCGGTTTGTGCCGAAAGAAGCCCGGGACCGGCACTTAGCTTCGGAGAGCTGCGTATCTGCGTCTTCTGCGTGTCTTGCCGCTCTACACTCAGCCAAAAGCTTTTCCACCATATCTTGCAAGGAGAAACTCTGCCAGGAAAGAAAACATCCAAAATCTTGTTCTAAAGCTTGCACGGGGGTCTGCAAAGAGTTTGGCAAGAATGAAAGGTAGTTGTCCAAAACTCGTTCTTTTCCAATAGAATAACCATGGAAAAGGCAGGAGAGTGGTAAAGTACTGTTTTCTCTAAGTCTGAAGGCTGCCCACACTGTGCCTGTGTGCTGCAGCTTGCATCTTCGCCTTTGGGAAGCTGCGGCTCGCCGATTCTCCCGCAGGCGAAGAAGCGGCTTCTTCGCACACAGAGCATTGTGGCGAGCGCAGGGAGCTCCTGAGAGCGGTTTGTGCCGAAAGAAGCCCGGGACCGGCACTTAGCTTCGGAGAGCTGCGTATCTGCGTCTTCTGCGTGTCTTGCCGCTCTACACTCAGCCAAAAGCTTTTCCACCATATCTTGCAAGGAGAAACTCTGCCAGGAAAGAAAACATCCAAAATCTTGTTCTAAAGCTTGCACGGGGGTCTGCAAAGAGTTTGGCAAGAATGAAAGGTAGTTGTCCAAAACTCGTTCTTTTCCAATAGAATAACCATGGAAAAGGCAGGAGAGTGGTAAAGTACTGTTTTCTCTAAGTCTGAAGGCTGCCCACACTGTGCCTGTGTGCTGCAGCTTGCATCTTCGCCTTTGGGAAGCTGCGGCTCGCCGATTCTCCCGGAGGCGAAGAAGCGGCATCTTCACACACAGAGCATTGTGGCGAGCGCAGGGAGCTCCTGAGAGCGGTTTGTGCCGAAAGAAGCCCGGGACCGGCACTTAGCTTCGGAGAGCTGCGTATCTGCGTCTTCTGCGTGTCTTGCCGCTCTACACTCAGCAAAAAGCTTTTCCAGCATATCTTGCAAGGAGAAACTCTGCCAGGAAAGAAAACATCCAAAATCTTGTTCTAAAGCTTGCACGGGGGTCTGCAAAGAGTTTGGCAAGAATGAAAGGTAGTTGTCCAAAACTTGTTCTTTTCCAATAGAATAACCATGGAAAAGGCAGGAGAGTGGTAAAGTACTGTTTTCTCTAAGTCTGAAGGCTGCCCACACTGTGCCTGTGTGCTGCAGCTTGCATCTTCGCCTTTGGGAAGCTGCCGCTCGCCGATTCTCCCGGAGGCGAAGAAGCGGCTTCTTCGCACACAGAGCATTGTGGCGAGCGCAGGGAGCTGCTGAGAGCGGTTTGTGCCGAAAGAAGCCCGGGACCGGCACTTAGCTTCGGAGAGCTGCGTATCTGCGTCTTCTGCGTGTCTTGCCGCTCTACACTCAGCAAAAAGCTTTTCCACCATATCTTGCAAGGAGAAACTCTGCCAGGGAAGAAAACATCCAAAATCTTGTTCTAAAGCTTGCACGGGGGTCTGCAAAGAGTTTGGCAAGAATGAAAGGTAGTTGTCCAAAACTCATTCTTTTCCAATAGAATAACCATGGAAAAGGCAGGAGAGTGGTAAAGTACTGTTTTCTCTAAGTCTGAAGGCTGCCCACACTGTGCCTGTGTGCTGCAGCTTGCATCTTCGCCTTTGGGAAGCTGCCGCTCGCCGATTCTCCCGGAGGCGAAGAAGCGGCTTCTTCGCACACAGAGCATTGTGGCGAGCGCAGGGAGCTCCTGAGAGCGGTTTGTGCCGAAAGAAGCCCGGGACCGGCACTTAGCTTCGGAGAGCTGCGTATCTGCGTCTTCTGCGTGTCTTGCCGCTCTACACTCAGCAAAAAGCTTTTCCACCATATCTTGCAAGGAGAAACTCTGCCAGGAAAGAAAACATCCAAAATCTTGTTCTAAAGCTTGCACGGGGGTCTGCAAAGAGTTTGGCAAGAATGAAAGGTAGTTGTCCAAAACTCGTTCTTTTCCAATAGAATAACCATGGAAAAGGCAGGAGAGTGGTAAAGTACTGTTTTCTCTAAGTCTGAAGGCTGCCCACACTGTGCCTGCGTGCTGCAGCTTGCATCTTCGCCTTTGGGAAGCTGCCGCTCAGCGATTCTCCCGGAGGCGAAGAAGCGGCTTCTTCGCACACAGAGCATTGTGGCGAGCGCAGGGAGCTCCTGAGAGCGGTTTGTGCCGAAAGAAGCCCGGGACCGGCACTTAGCTTCGGAGAGCTGCGTATCTGCGTCTTCTGCGTGTCTTGCCGCTCTACACTCAGCCAAAAGCTTTTCCACCATATCTTGCAAGGAGAAACTCTGCCAGGAAAGAAAACATCCAAAATCTTGTTCTAAAGCTTGCACGGGGGTGTGCAAAGAGTTTGGCAAGAATGAAAGGTAGTTGTCCAAAACTCGTTCTTTTCCAATAGAATAACCATGGATAAGGCAGGAGAGTGGTAAAGTACTGTTTTCTCTAAGTCTGAAGGCTGCCCACACTGTGCCTGTGTGCTGCAGCTTGCATCTTCGCCTTTGGGAAGCTGCCGCTTGCCGATTCTCCCGGAGGCGAAGAAGCGGCTTCTTCGCACACAGAGCATTGTGGCGAGCGCAGGGAGCTCCTGAGAGCGGTTTGTGCCGAAAGAAGCCCGGGACCGGCACTTAGCTTCGGAGAGCTGCGTATCTGCGTCTTCTGCGTGTCTTGCCGCTCTACACTCAGCCAAAAGCTTTTCCACCATATCTTGCAAGGAGAAACTCTGCCAGGAAAGAAAACATCCAAAATCTTGTTCTAAAGCTTGCACGCGGGTCTGCAAAGAGTTTGGCAAGAATGAAAGGTAGTTGTCCAAAACTCGTTCTTTTCCAATAGAATAACCATGGAAAAGGCAGGAGAGTGGTAAAGTACTGTTTTCTCTAAGTCTGAAGGCTGCCCACACTGTGCCTGTGTGCTGCAGCTTGCATCTTCGCCTTTGGGAAGCTGCCGCTCGCCGATTCTCCCGGAGGCGAAGAAGTGGCTTCTTCGCACACAGAGCATTGTGGCGAGCGCAGGGAGCTCCTGAGAGCGGTTTGTGCCGAAAGAAGCCCGGGACCGGCACTTAGCTTCGGAGAGCTGCGTATCTGCGTCTTCTGCGTGTCTTGCCGCTCTACACTCAGCAAAAAGCTTTTCCACCATATCTTGCAAGGAGAAACTCTGCCAGGGAAGAAAACATCCAAAATCTTGTTCTAAAGCTTGCACGGGGGTCTGCAAAGAGTTTGGCAAGAATGAAAGGTAGTTGTCCAAAACTCGTTCTTTTCCAATAGAATAACCATGGATAAGGCAGGAGAGTGGTAAAGTACTGTTTTCTCTAAGTCTGAAGGCTGCCCACACTGTGCCTGTGTGCTGCAGCTTGCATCTTCGCCTTTGGGAAGCTGCCGCTCGCCGATTCTCCCGGAGGCGAAGAAGCGGCTTCTTCGCACACAGAGCATTGTGGCGAGCGCAGGGAGCTCCTGAGAGCGGTTTGTGCCGAAAGAAGCCCGGGACCGGCACTTAGCTTCGGAGAGCTGCGTATCTGCGTCTTCTGCGTGTCTTGCCGCTCTACACTCAGCCAAAAGCTTTTCCACCATATCTTGCAAGGAGAAACTCTGCCAGGAAAGAAAACATCCAAAATCTTGTTCTAAAGCTTGCACGGGGGTGTGCAAAGAGTTTGGCAAGAATGAAAGGTAGTTGTCCAAAACTCGTTCTTTTCCAATAGAATAACCATGGAAAAGGCAGGAGAGTGGTAAAGTACTGTTTTCTCTAAGTCTGAAGGCTGCCCACACTGTGCCTGTGTGCTGCAGCTTGCATCTTCGCCTTTGGGAAGCTGCCGCTCGCCGATTCTCCCGGAGGCGAAGAAGCGGCTTCTTCGCACACAGAGCATTGTGGCGAGCGCAGGGAGCTCCTGAGAGCGGTTTGTGCCGAAAGAAGCCCGGGACCGGCACTTAGCTTCGGAGAGCTGCGTATCTGCGTCTTCTGCGTGTCTTGCCGCTCTACACTCAGCAAAAAGCTTTTCCAGCATATCTTGCAAGGAGAAACTCTGCCAGGAAAGAAAACATCCAAAATCTTGTTCTAAAGCTTGCACGGGGGTCTGCAAAGAGTTTGGCAAGAATGAAAGGTAGTTGTCCAAAACTCGTTCTTTTCCAATAGAATAACCATGGAAAAGGCAGGAGAGTGGTAAAGTACTGTTTTCTCTAAGTCTGAAGGCTGCCCACACTGTGCCTGCGTGCTGCAGCTTGCATCTTCGCCTTTGGGAAGCTGCCGCTCAGCGATTCTCCCGGAGGCGAAGAAGCGGCTTCTTCACACACAGAGCATTGTGGCGAGCGCAGGGAGCTCCTGAGAGCGGTTTGTGCCGAAAGAAGCCCGGGACCGGCACTTAGCTTCGGAGAGCTGCGTATCTGCGTCTTCTGCGTGTCTTGCCGCTCTACACTCAGCAAAAAGCTTTTCCACCATATCTTGCAAGGAGAAACTCTGCCAGGAAAGAAAACATCCAAAATCTGGTTCTAAAGCTTGCACGGGGGTCTGCAAAGAGTTTGGCAAGAATGAAAGGTAGTTGTCCAAAACTCGTTCTTTTCCAATAGAATAACCATGGAAAAGGCAGGAGAGTGGTAAAGTACTGTTTTCTCTAAGTCTGAAGGCTGCCCACACTGTGCCTGTGTGCTGCAGCTTGCATCTTCGCCTTTGGCAAGCTGCCGCTCGCCGATTCTCCCGGAGGCGAAGAAGCGGCTTCTTCGCACACAGAGCATTGTGGCGAGCGCAGGGAGCTCCTGAGAGCGGTTTGTGCCGAAAGAAGCCCGGGACCGGCACTTAGCTTCGGAGAGCTGCGTATCTGCGTCTTCTGCGTGTCTTGCCGCTCTACACTCAGCAAAAAGCTTTTCCACCATATCTTGCAAGGAGAAACTCTGCCAGGGAAGAAAACATCCAAAATCTTGTTCTAAAGCTTGCACGGGGGTCTGCAAAGAGTTTGGCAAGAATGAAAGGTAGTTGTCCAAAACTCGTTCTTTTCCAATAGAATAACCATGGATAAGGCAGGAGAGTGGTAAAGTACTGTTTTCTCTAAGTCTGAAGGCTGCCCACACTGTGCCTGTGTGCTGCAGCTTGCATCTTCGCCTTTGGGAAGCTGCCGCTCGCCGATTCTCCCGGAGGCGAAGAAGCGGCTTCTTCGCACACAGAGCATTGTGGCGAGCGCAGGGAGCTGCTGAGAGCGGTTTGTGCCGAAAGAAGCCCGGGACCGGCACTTAGCTTCGGAGAGCTGCGTATCTGCGTCTTCTGCGTGTCTTGCCGCTCTACACTCAGCAAAAAGCTTTTCCACCATATCTTGCAAGGAGAAACTCTGCCAGGAAAGAAAACATCCAAAATCTTGTTCTAAAGCTTGCACGGGGGTGTGCAAAGAGTTTGGCAAGAATGAAAGGTAGTTGTCCAAAACTCGTTCTTTTCCAATAGAATAACCATGGAAAAGGCAGGAGAGTGGTAAAGTACTGTTTTCTCTAAGTCTGAAGGCTGCCCACACTGTGCCTGTGTGCTGCAGCTTGCATCTTCGCCTTTGGGAAGCTGCCGCTCGCCGATTCTCCCGGAGGCGAAGAAGCGGCTTCTTCGCACACAGAGCATTGTGGCGAGCGCAGGGAGCTCCTGAGAGCGGTTTGTGCCGAAAGAAGCCCGGGACCGGCACTTAGCTTCGGAGAGCTGCGTATCTGCGTCTTCTGCGTGTCTTGCCGCTCTACACTCAGCAAAAAGCTTTTCCACCATATCTTGCAAGGAGAAACTCTGCCAGGAAAGAAAACATCCAAAATCTTGTTCTAAAGCTTGCACGGGGGTGTGCAAAGAGTTTGGCAAGAATGAAAGGTAGTTGTCCAAAACTCGTTCTTTTCCAATAGAATAACCATGGAAAAGGCAGGAGAGTGGTAAAGTACTGTTTTCTCTAAGTCTGAAGGCTGCCCACACTGTGCCTGTGTGCTGCAGCTTGCATCTTCGCCTTTGGGAAGCTGCCGCTCGCCGATTCTCCCGGAGGCGAAGAAGCGGCTTCTTCGCACACAGAGCATTGTGGCGAGCGCAGGGAGCTCCTGAGAGCGGTTTGTGCCGAAAGAAGCCCGGGACCGGCACTTAGCTTCGGAGAGCTGCGTATCTGCGTCTTCTGCGTGTCTTGCCGCTCTACACTCAGCAAAAAGCTTTTCCACCATATCTTGCAAGGAGAAACTCTGCCAGGAAAGAAAACATCCAAAATCTTGTTCTAAAGCTTGCACGGGGGTCTGCAAAGAGTTTGGCAAGAATGAAAGGTAGTTGTCCAAAACTCGTTCTTTTCCAATAGAATAACCATGGAAAAGGCAGGAGAGTGGTAAAGTACTGTTTTCTCTAAGTCTGAAGGCTGCCCACACTGTGCCTGTGTGCTGCAGCTTGCATCTTCGCCTTTGGGAAGCTGCCGCTCGCCGATTCTCCCGGAGGCGAAGAAGCGGCTTCTTCGCACACAGAGCATTGTGGCGAGCGCAGGGAGCTCCTGAGAGCGGTTTGTGCCGAAAGAAGCCCGGGACCGGCACTTAGCTTCGGAGAGCTGCGTATCTGCGTCTTCTGCGTGTCTTGCCGCTCTACACTCAGCCAAAAGCTTTTCCACCATATCTTGCAAGGAGAAACTCTGCCAGGAAAGAAAACATCCAAAATCTTGTTCTAAAGCTTGCACGGGGGTCTGCAAAGAGTTTGGCAAGAATGAAAGGTAGTTGTCCAAAACTCGTTCTTTTCCAATAGAATAACCATGGAAAAGGCAGGAGAGTGGTAAAGTACTGTTTTCTCTAAGTCTGAAGGCTGCCCACACTGTGCCTGTGTGCTGCAGCTTGCATCTTCGCCTTTGGGAAGCTGCCGCTCGCCGATTCTCCCGGAGGCGAAGAAGCGGCTTCTTCGCACACAGAGCATTGTGGCGAGCGCAGGGAGCTCCTGAGAGCGGTTTGTGCCGAAAGAAGCCCGGGACCGGCACTTAGCTTCGGAGAGCTGCGTATCTGCGTCTTCTGCGTGTCTTGCCGCTCTACACTCAGCAAAAAGCTTTTCCACCATATCTTGCAAGGAGAAACTCTGCCAGGAAAGAAAACATCCAAAATCTTGTTCTAAAGCTTGCACGGGGGTGTGCAAAGAGTTTGGCAAGAATGAAAGGTAGTTGTCCAAAACTCGTTCTTTTCCAATAGAATAACCATGGAAAAGGCAGGAGAGTGGTAAAGTACTGTTTTCTCTAAGTCTGAAGGCTGCCCACACTGTGCCTGTGTGCTGCAGCTTGCATCTTCGCCTTTGGGAAGCTGCCGCTCGCCGATTCTCCCGGAGGCGAAGAAGCGGCTTCTTCGCACACAGAGCATTGTGGCGAGCGCAGGGAGCTCCTGAGAGCGGTTTGTGCCGAAAGAAGCCCGGGACCGGCACTTAGCTTCGGAGAGCTGCGTATCTGCGTCTTCTGCGTGTCTTGCCGCTCTACACTCAGCCAAAAGCTTTTCCACCATATCTTGCAAGGAGAAACTCTGCCAGGAAAGAAAACATCCCAAATCTTGTTCTAAAGCTTGCACGGGGGTCTGCAAAGAGTTTGGCAAGAATGAAAGGTAGTTGTCCAAAACTCGTTCTTTTCCAATAGAATAACCATGGAAAAGGCAGGAGAGTGGTAAAGTACTGTTTTCTCTAAGTCTGAAGGCTGCCCACACTGTGCCTGTGTGCTGCAGCTTGCATCTTCGCCTTTGGGAAGCTGCCGCTCGCCGATTCTCCCGGAGGCGAAGAAGCGGCTTCTTCGCACACAGAGCATTGTGGCGAGCGCAGGGAGCTCCTGAGAGCGGTTTGTGCCGAAAGAAGCCCGGGACCGGCACTTAGCTTCGGAGAGCTGCGTATCTGCGTCTTCTGCGTGTCTTGCCGCTCTACACTCAGCCAAAAGCTTTTCCACCATATCTTGCAAGGAGAAACTCTGCCAGGAAAGAAAACATCCCAAATCTTGTTCTAAAGCTTGCACGGGGGTCTGCAAAGAGTTTGGCAAGAATGAAAGGTAGTTGTCCAAAACTCGTTCTTTTCCAATAGAATAACCATGGAAAAGGCAGGAGAGTGGTAAAGTACTGTTTTCTCTAAGTCTGAAGGCTGCCCACACTGTGCCTGTGTGCTGCAGCTTGCATCTTCGCCTTTGGGAAGCTGCCGCTCGCCGATTCTCCCGGAGGCGAAGAAGCGGCTTCTTCGCACACAGAGCATTGTGGCGAGCGCAGGGAGCTCCTGAGAGCGGTTTGTGCCGAAAGAAGCCCGGGACCGGCACTTAGCTTCGGAGAGCTGCGTATCTGCGTCTTCTGCGTGTCTTGCCGCTCTACACTCAGCAAAAAGCTTTTCCAGCATATCTTGCAAGGAGAAACTCTGCCAGGAAAGAAAACATCCAAAATCTTGTTCTAAAGCTTGCACGGGGGTCTGCAAAGAGTTTGGCAAGAATGAAAGGTAGTTGTCCAAAACTCGTTCTTTTCCAATAGAATAACCATGGAAAAGGCAGGAGAGTGGTAAAGTACTGTTTTCTCTAAGTCTGAAGGCTGCCCACACTGTGCCTGTGTGCCGCAGCTTGCATCTTCGCCTTTGGGAAGCTGCCGCTCGCCGATTCTCCCGGAGGCGAAGAAGCGGCTTCTTCGCACACAGAGCATTGTGGCGAGCGCAGGGAGCTCCTGAGAGCGGTTTGTGCCGAAAGAAGCCCGGGACCGGCACTTAGCTTCGGAGAGCTGCGTATCTGCGTCTTCTGCGTGTCTTGCCGCTCTACACTCAGCCAAAAGCTTTTCCACCATATCTTGCAAGGAGAAACTCTGCCAGGAAAGAAAACATCCAAAATCTTGTTCTAAAGCTTGCACGGGGGTGTGCAAAGAGTTTGGCAAGAATGAAAGGTAGTTGTCCAAAACTCGTTCTTTTCCAATAGAATAACCATGGAAAAGGCAGGAGAGTGGTAAAGTACTGTTTTCTCTAAGTCTGAAGGCTGCCCACACTGTGCCTGTGTGCTGCAGCTTGCATCTTCGCCTTTGGGAAGCTGCCGCTCGCCGATTCTCCCAGAGGCGAAGAAGCGGCTTCTTCGCACACAGAGCATTGTGGCGAGCGCAGGGAGCTCCTGAGAGCGGTTTGTGCCGAAAGAAGCCCGGGACCGGCACTTAGCTTCGGAGAGCTGCGTATCTGCGTCTTCTGCGTGTCTTGCCGCTCTACACTCAGCCAAAAGCTTTTCCAGCATATCTTGCAAGGAGAAACTCTGCCAGGAAAGAAAACATCCAAAATCTTGTTCTAAAGCTTGCACGGGGGTCTGCAAAGAGTTTGGCAAGAATGAAAGGTAGTTGTCCAAAACTCGTTCTTTTCCAATAGAATAACCATGGAAAAGGCAGGAGAGTGGTAAAGTACTGTTTTCTCTAAGTCTGAAGGCTGCCCACACTGTGCCTGTGTGCTGCAGCTTGCATCTTCGCCTTTGGGAAGCTGCCGCTCGCCGATTCTCCCGGAGGCGAAGAAGCGGCTTCTTCGCACACAGAGCATTGTGGCGAGCGCAGGGAGCTCCTGAGAGCGGTTTGTGCCGAAAGAAGCCCGGGACCGGCACTTAGCTTCGGAGAGCTGCGTATCTGCGTCTTCTGCGTGTCTTGCCGCTCTACACTCAGCCAAAAGCTTTTCCACCATATCTTGCAAGGAGAAACTCTGCCAGGAAAGAAAACATCCAAAATCTTGTTCTAAAGCTTGCACGGGGGTCTGCAAAGAGTTTGGCAAGAATGAAAGGTAGTTGTCCAAAACTCGTTCTTTTCCAATAGAATAACCATGGAAAAGGCAGGAGAGTGGTAAAGTACTGTTTTCTCTAAGTCTGAAGGCTGCCCACACTGTGCCTGTGTGCTGCAGCTTGCATCTTCGCCTTTGGGAAGCTGCCGCTCGCCGATTCTCCCGGAGGCGAAGAAGCGGCTTCTTCGCACACAGAGCATTGTGGCGAGCGCAGGGAGCTCCTGAGAGCGGTTTGTGCCGAAAGAAGCCCGGGACCGGCACTTAGCTTCGGAGAGCTGCGTATCTGCGTCTTCTGCGTGTCTTGCCGCTCTACACTCAGCAAAAAGCTTTTCCACCATATCTTGCAAGGAGAAACTCTGCCAGGAAAGAAAACATCCAAAATCTTGTTCTAAAGCTTGCACGGGGGTGTGCAAAGAGTTTGGCAAGAATGAAAGGTAGTTGTCCAAAACTCGTTCTTTTCCAATAGAATAACCATGGAAAAGGCAGGAGAGTGGTAAAGTACTGTTTTCTCTAAGTCTGAAGGCTGCCCACACTGTGCCTGTGTGCCGCAGCTTGCATCTTCGCCTTTGGGAAGCTGCCGCTCGCCGATTCTCCCGGAGGCGAAGAAGCGGCTTCTTCGCACACAGAGCATTGTGGCGAGCGCAGGGAGCTCCTGAGAGCGGTTTGTGCCGAAAGAAGCCCGGGACCGGCACTTAGCTTCGGAGAGCTGCGTATCTGCGTCTTCTGCGTGTCTTGCCGCTCTACACTCAGCAAAAAGCTTTTCCACCATATCTTGCAAGGAGAAACTCTGCCAGGAAAGAAAACATCCAAAATCTTGTTCTAAAGCTTGCACGGGGGTCTGCAAAGAGTTTGGCAAGAATGAAAGGTAGTTGTCCAAAACTCGTTCTTTTCCAATAGAATAACCATGGAAAAGGCAGGAGAGTGGTAAAGTACTGTTTTCTCTAAGTCTGAAGGCTGCCCACACTGTGCCTGTGTGCTGCAGCTTGCATCTTCGCCTTTGGCAAGCTGCCGCTCGCCGATTCTCCCGGAGGCGAAGAAGCGGCTTCTTCGCACACAGAGCATTGTGGCGAGCGCAGGGAGCTCCTGAGAGCGGTTTGTGCCGAAAGAAGCCCGGGACCGGCACTTAGCTTCGGAGAGCTGCGTATCTGCGTCTTCTGCGTGTCTTGCCGCTCTACACTCAGCCAAAAGCTTTTCCACCATATCTTGCAAGGAGAAACTCTGCCAGGAAAGAAAACATCCAAAATCTTGTTCTAAAGCTTGCACGGGGGTGTGCAAAGAGTTTGGCAAGAATGAAAGGTAGTTGTCCAAAACTCGTTCTTTTCCAATAGAATAACCATGGAAAAGGCAGGAGAGTGGTAAAGTACTGTTTTCTCTAAGTCTGAAGGCTGCCCACACTGTGCCTGTGTGCTGCAGCTTGCATCTTCGCCTTTGGGAAGCTGCCGCTCGCCGATTCTCCCGGAGGCGAAGAAGCGGCTTCTTCGCACACAGAGCATTGTGGCGAGCGCAGGGAGCTCCTGAGAGCGGTTTGTGCCGAAAGAAGCCCGGGACCGGCACTTAGCTTCGGAGAGCTGCGTATCTGCGTCTTCTGCGTGTCTTGCCGCTCTACACTCAGCCAAAAGCTTTTCCAGCATATCTTGCAAGGAGAAACTCTGCCAGGAAAGAAAACATCCCAAATCTTGTTCTAAAGCTTGCACGGGGGTCTGCAAAGAGTTTGGCAAGAATGAAAGGTAGTTGTCCAAAACTCGTTCTTTTCCAATAGAATAACCATGGAAAAGGCAGGAGAGTGGTAAAGTACTGTTTTCTCTAAGTCTGAAGGCTGCCCACACTGTGCCTGTGTGCTGCAGCTTGCATCTTCGCCTTTGGGAAGCTGCCGCTCGCCGATTCTCCCGGAGGCGAAGAAGCGGCTTCTTCGCACACAGAGCATTGTGGCGAGCGCAGGGAGCTCCTGAGAGCGGTTTGTGCCGAAAGAAGCCCGGGACCGGCACTTAGCTTCGGAGAGCTGCGTATCTGCGTCTTCTGCGTGTCTTGCCGCTCTACACTCAGCCAAAAGCTTTTCCACCATATCTTGCAAGGAGAAACTCTGCCAGGAAAGAAAACATCCAAAATCTTGTTCTAAAGCTTGCACGGGGGTCTGCAAAGAGTTTGGCAAGAATGAAAGGTAGTTGTCCAAAACTCGTTCTTTTCCAATAGAATAACCATGGAAAAGGCAGGAGAGTGGTAAAGTACTGTTTTCTCTAAGTCTGAAGGCTGCCCACACTGTGCCTGTGTGCTGCAGCTTGCATCTTCGCCTTTGGGAAGCTGCCGCTCGCCGATTCTCCCGGAGGCGAAGAAGCGGCTTCTTCGCACACAGAGCATTGTGGCGAGCGCAGGGAGCTCCTGAGAGCGGTTTGTGCCGAAAGAAGCCCGGGACCGGCACTTAGCTTCGGAGAGCTGCGTATCTGCGTCTTCTGCGTGTCTTGCCGCTCTACACTCAGCAAAAAGCTTTTCCAGCATATCTTGCAAGGAGAAACTCTGCCAGGAAAGAAAACATCCAAAATCTTGTTCTAAAGCTTGCACGGGGGTGTGCAAAGAGTTTGGCAAGAATGAAAGGTAGTTGTCCAAAACTCGTTCTTTTCCAATAGAATAACCATGGAAAAGGCAGGAGAGTGGTAAAGTACTGTTTTCTCTAAGTCTGAAGGCTGCCCACACTGTGCCTGTGTGCCGCAGCTTGCATCTTCGCCTTTGGGAAGCTGCCGCTCGCCGATTCTCCCGGAGGCGAAGAAGCGGCTTCTTCGCACACAGAGCATTGTGGCGAGCGCAGGGAGCTCCTGAGAGCGGTTTGTGCCGAAAGAAGCCCGGGACCGGCACTTAGCTTCGGAGAGCTGCGTATCTGCGTCTTCTGCGTGTCTTGCCGCTCTACACTCAGCAAAAAGCTTTTCCACCATATCTTGCAAGGAGAAACTCTGCCAGGAAAGAAAACATCCAAAATCTTGTTCTAAAGCTTGCACGGGGGTGTGCAAAGAGTTTGGCAAGAATGAAAGGTAGTTGTCCAAAACTCGTTCTTTTCCAATAGAATAACCATGGAAAAGGCAGGAGAGTGGTAAAGTACTGTTTTCTCTAAGTCTGAAGGCTGCCCACACTGTGCCTGTGTGCTGCAGCTTGCATCTTCGCCTTTGGCAAGCTGCCGCTCGCCGATTCTCCCGGAGGCGAAGAAGCGGCTTCTTCGCACACAGAGCATTGTGGCGAGCGCAGGGAGCTCCTGAGAGCGGTTTGTGCCGAAAGAAGCCCGGGACCGGCACTTAGCTTCGGAGAGCTGCGTATCTGCGTCTTCTGCGTGTCTTGCCGCTCTACACTCAGCAAAAAGCTTTTCCACCATATCTTGCAAGGAGAAACTCTGCCAGGGAAGAAAACATCCAAAATCTTGTTCTAAAGCTTGCACGGGGGTCTGCAAAGAGTTTGGCAAGAATGAAAGGTAGTTGTCCAAAACTCGTTCTTTTCCAATAGAATAACCATGGAAAAGGCAGGAGAGTGGTAAAGTACTGTTTTCTCTAAGTCTGAAGGCTGCCCATACTGTGGCTGTGTGCCGCAGCTTGCATCTTCGCCTTTGGGAAGCTGCCGCTCGCCGATTCTCCCGCAGGCGAAGAAGCGGCTTCTTCGCACACAGAGCATTGTGGCGAGCGCAGGGAGCTCCTGAGAGCGGTTTGTGCCGAAAGAAGCCCGGGACCGGCACTTAGCTTCGGAGAGCTGCGTATCTGCGTCTTCTGCGTGTCTTGCCGCTCTACACTCAGCAAAAAGCTTTTCCACCATATCTTGCAAGGAGAAACTCTGCCAGGAAAGAAAACATCCAAAATCTTGTTCTAAAGCTTGCACGGGGGTCTGCAAAGAGTTTGGCAAGAATGAAAGGTAGTTGTCCAAAACTCGTTCTTTTCCAATAGAATAACCATGGAAAAGGCAGGAGAGTGGTAAAGTACTGTTTTCTCTAAGTCTGAAGGCTGCCCACACTGTGCCTGTGTGCTGCAGCTTGCATCTTCGCCTTTGGGAAGCTGCCGCTCGCCGATTCTCCCGGAGGCGAAGAAGCGGCTTCTTCGCACACAGAGCATTGTGGCGAGCGCAGGGAGCTCCTGAGAGCGGTTTGTGCCGAAAGAAGCCCGGGACCGGCACTTAGCTTCGGAGAGCTGCGTATCTGCGTCTTCTGCGTGTCTTGCCGCTCTACACTCAGCAAAAAGCTTTTCCACCATATCTTGCAAGGAGAAACTCTGCCAGGAAAGAAAACATCCAAAATCTTGTTCTAAAGCTTGCACGGGGGTGTGCAAAGAGTTTGGCAAGAATGAAAGGTAGTTGTCCAAAACTCGTTCTTTTCCAATAGAATAACCATGGAAAAGGCAGGAGAGTGGTAAAGTACTGTTTTCTCTAAGTCTGAAGGCTGCCCACACTGTGCCTGTGTGCCGCAGCTTGCATCTTCGCCTTTGGGAAGCTGCCGCTCGCCGATTCTCCCGGAGGCGAAGAAGCGGCTTCTTCGCACACAGAGCATTGTGGCGAGCGCAGGGAGCTGCTGAGAGCGGTTTGTGCCGAAAGAAGCCCGGGACCGGCACTTAGCTTCGGAGAGCTGCGTATCTGCGTCTTCTGCGTGTCTTGCCGCTCTACACTCAGCAAAAAGCTTTTCCACCATATCTTGCAAGGAGAAACTCTGCCAGGAAAGAAAACATCCAAAATCTTGTTCTAAAGCTTGCACGGGGGTCTGCAAAGAGTTTGGCAAGAATGAAAGGTAGTTGTCCAAAACTCGTTCTTTTCCAATAGAATAACCATGGAAAAGGCAGGAGAGTGGTAAAGTACTGTTTTCTCTAAGTCTGAAGGCTGCCCACACTGTGCCTGTGTGCTGCAGCTTGCATCTTCGCCTTTGGGAAGCTGCCGCTCGCCGATTCTCCCGGAGGCGAAGAAGCGGCTTCTTCGCACACAGAGCATTGTGGCGAGCGCAGGGAGCTCCTGAGAGCGGTTTGTGCCGAAAGAAGCCCGGGACCGGCACTTAGCTTCGGAGAGCTGCGTATCTGCGTCTTCTGCGTGTCTTGCCGCTCTACACTCAGCCAAAAGCTTTTCCAGCATATCTTGCAAGGAGAAACTCTGCCAGGAAAGAAAACATCCAAAATCTTGTTCTAAAGCTTGCACGGGGGTCTGCAAAGAGTTTGGCAAGAATGAAAGGTAGTTGTCCAAAACTCGTTCTTTTCCAATAGAATAACCATGGAAAAGGCAGGAGAGTGGTAAAGTACTGTTTTCTCTAAGTCTGAAGGCTGCCCACACTGTGCCTGTGTGCTGCAGCTTGCATCTTCGCCTTTGGGAAGCTGCCGCTCGCCGATTCTCCCGGAGGCGAAGAAGCGGCTTCTTCGCACACAGAGCATTGTGGCGAGCGCAGGGAGCTCCTGAGAGCGGTTTGTGCCGAAAGAAGCCCGGGACCGGCACTTAGCTTCGGAGAGCTGCGTATCTGCGTCTTCTGCGTGTCTTGCCGCTCTACACTCAGCCAAAAGCTTTTCCACCATATCTTGCAAGGAGAAACTCTGCCAGGAAAGAAAACATCCAAAATCTTGTTCTAAAGCTTGCACGGGGGTCTGCAAAGAGTTTGGCAAGAATGAAAGGTAGTTGTCCAAAACTCGTTCTTTTCCAATAGAATAACCATGGAAAAGGCAGGAGAGTGGTAAAGTACTGTTTTCTCTAAGTCTGAAGGCTGCCCACACTGTGCCTGTGTGCTGCAGCTTGCATCTTCGCCTTTGGGAAGCTGCCGCTCGCCGATTCTCCCGGAGGCGAAGAAGCGGCTTCTTCGCACACAGAGCATTGTGGCGAGCGCAGGGAGCTCCTGAGAGCGGTTTGTGCCGAAAGAAGCCCGGGACCGGCACTTAGCTTCGGAGAGCTGCGTATCTGCGTCTTCTGCGTGTCTTGCCGCTCTACACTCAGCAAAAAGCTTTTCCACCATATCTTGCAAGGAGAAACTCTGCCAGGAAAGAAAACATCCAAAATCTTGTTCTAAAGCTTGCACGGGGGTGTGCAAAGAGTTTGGCAAGAATGAAAGGTAGTTGTCCAAAACTCGTTCTTTTCCAATAGAATAACCATGGAAAAGGCAGGAGAGTGGTAAAGTACTGTTTTCTCTAAGTCTGAAGGCTGCCCACACTGTGCCTGTGTGCCGCAGCTTGCATCTTCGCCTTTGGGAAGCTGCCGCTCGCCGATTCTCCCGGAGGCGAAGAAGCGGCTTCTTCGCACACAGAGCATTGTGGCGAGCGCAGGGAGCTGCTGAGAGCGGTTTGTGCCGAAAGAAGCCCGGGACCGGCACTTAGCTTCGGAGAGCTGCGTATCTGCGTCTTCTGCGTGTCTTGCCGCTCTACACTCAGCAAAAAGCTTTTCCACCATATCTTGCAAGGAGAAACTCTGCCAGGAAAGAAAACATCCAAAATCTTGTTCTAAAGCTTGCACGGGGGTCTGCAAAGAGTTTGGCAAGAATGAAAGGTAGTTGTCCAAAACTCGTTCTTTTCCAATAGAATAACCATGGAAAAGGCAGGAGAGTGGTAAAGTACTGTTTTCTCTAAGTCTGAAGGCTGCCCACACTGTGCCTGTGTGCTGCAGCTTGCATCTTCGCCTTTGGGAAGCTGCCGCTCGCCGATTCTCCCGGAGGCGAAGAAGCGGCTTCTTCGCACACAGAGCATTGTGGCGAGCGCAGGGAGCTCCTGAGAGCGGTTTGTGCCGAAAGAAGCCCGGGACCGGCACTTAGCTTCGGAGAGCTGCGTATCTGCGTCTTCTGCGTGTCTTGCCGCTCTACACTCAGCCAAAAGCTTTTCCAGCATATCTTGCAAGGAGAAACTCTGCCAGGAAAGAAAACATCCAAAATCTTGTTCTAAAGCTTGCACGGGGGTCTGCAAAGAGTTTGGCAAGAATGAAAGGTAGTTGTCCAAAACTCGTTCTTTTCCAATAGAATAACCATGGAAAAGGCAGGAGAGTGGTAAAGTACTGTTTTCTCTAAGTCTGAAGGCTGCCCACACTGTGCCTGTGTGCTGCAGCTTGCATCTTCGCCTTTGGGAAGCTGCCGCTCGCCGATTCTCCCGGAGGCGAAGAAGCGGCTTCTTCGCACACAGAGCATTGTGGCGAGCGCAGGGAGCTCCTGAGAGCGGTTTGTGCCGAAAGAAGCCCGGGACCGGCACTTAGCTTCGGAGAGCTGCGTATCTGCGTCTTCTGCGTGTCTTGCCGCTCTACACTCAGCCAAAAGCTTTTCCACCATATCTTGCAAGGAGAAACTCTGCCAGGAAAGAAAACATCCAAAATCTTGTTCTAAAGCTTGCACGGGGGTGTGCAAAGAGTTTGGCAAGAATGAAAGGTAGTTGTCCAAAACTCGTTCTTTTCCAATAGAATAACCATGGAAAAGGCAGGAGAGTGGTAAAGTACTGTTTTCTCTAAGTCTGAAGGCTGCCCACACTGTGCCTGTGTGCTGCAGCTTGCATCTTCGCCTTTGGGAAGCTGCCGCTCGCCGATTCTCCCGGAGGCGAAGAAGCGGCTTCTTCGCACACAGAGCATTGTGGCGAGCGCAGGGAGCTCCTGAGAGCGGTTTGTGCCGAAAGAAGCCCGGGACCGGCACTTAGCTTCGGAGAGCTGCGTATCTGCGTCTTCTGCGTGTCTTGCCGCTCTACACTCAGCCAAAAGCTTTTCCAGCATATCTTGCAAGGAGAAACTCTGCCAGGAAAGAAAACATCCAAAATCTTGTTCTAAAGCTTGCACGGGGGTCTGCAAAGAGTTTGGCAAGAATGAAAGGTAGTTGTCCAAAACTCGTTCTTTTCCAATAGAATAACCATGGAAAAGGCAGGAGAGTGGTAAAGTACTGTTTTCTCTAAGTCTGAAGGCTGCCCACACTGTGCCTGTGTGCTGCAGCTTGCATCTTCGCCTTTGGGAAGCTGCCGCTCGCCGATTCTCCCGGAGGCGAAGAAGCGGCTTCTTCGCACACAGAGCATTGTGGCGAGCGCAGGGAGCTCCTGAGAGCGGTTTGTGCCGAAAGAAGCCCGGGACCGGCACTTAGCTTCGGAGAGCTGCGTATCTGCGTCTTCTGCGTGTCTTGCCGCTCTACACTCAGCCAAAAGCTTTTCCACCATATCTTGCAAGGAGAAACTCTGCCAGGAAAGAAAACATCCAAAATCTTGTTCTAAAGCTTGCACGGGGGTCTGCAAAGAGTTTGGCAAGAATGAAAGGTAGTTGTCCAAAACTCGTTCTTTTCCAATAGAATAACCATGGAAAAGGCAGGAGAGTGGTAAAGTACTGTTTTCTCTAAGTCTGAAGGCTGCCCACACTGTGCCTGTGTGCTGCAGCTTGCATCTTCGCCTTTGGGAAGCTGCCGCTCGCCGATTCTCCCGGAGGCGAAGAAGCGGCTTCTTCGCACACAGAGCATTGTGGCGAGCGCAGGGAGCTCCTGAGAGCGGTTTGTGCCGAAAGAAGCCCGGGACCGGCACTTAGCTTCGGAGAGCTGCGTATCTGCGTCTTCTGCGTGTCTTGCCGCTCTACACTCAGCAAAAAGCTTTTCCAGCATATCTTGCAAGGAGAAACTCTGCCAGGAAAGAAAACATCCAAAATCTTGTTCTAAAGCTTGCACGGGGGTGTGCAAAGAGTTTGGCAAGAATGAAAGGTAGTTGTCCAAAACTCGTTCTTTTCCAATAGAATAACCATGGAAAAGGCAGGAGAGTGGTAAAGTACTGTTTTCTCTAAGTCTGAAGGCTGCCCACACTGTGCCTGTGTGCCGCAGCTTGCATCTTCGCCTTTGGGAAGCTGCCGCTCGCCGATTCTCCCGGAGGCGAAGAAGCGGCTTCTTCGCACACAGAGCATTGTGGCGAGCGCAGGGAGCTCCTGAGAGCGGTTTGTGCCGAAAGAAGCCCGGGACCGGCACTTAGCTTCGGAGAGCTGCGTATCTGCGTCTTCTGCGTGTCTTGCCGCTCTACACTCAGCAAAAAGCTTTTCCACCATATCTTGCAAGGAGAAACTCTGCCAGGAAAGAAAACATCCAAAATCTTGTTCTAAAGCTTGCACGGGGGTCTGCAAAGAGTTTGGCAAGAATGAAAGGTAGTTGTCCAAAACTCGTTCTTTTCCAATAGAATAACCATGGAAAAGGCAGGAGAGTGGTAAAGTACTGTTTTCTCTAAGTCTGAAGGCTGCCCACACTGTGCCTGTGTGCTGCAGCTTGCATCTTCGCCTTTGGCAAGCTGCCGCTCGCCGATTCTCCCGGAGGCGAAGAAGCGGCTTCTTCGCACACAGAGCATTGTGGCGAGCGCAGGGAGCTCCTGAGAGCGGTTTGTGCCGAAAGAAGCCCGGGACCGGCACTTAGCTTCGGAGAGCTGCGTATCTGCGTCTTCTGCGTGTCTTGCCGCTCTACACTCAGCAAAAAGCTTTTCCACCATATCTTGCAAGGAGAAACTCTGCCAGGGAAGAAAACATCCAAAATCTTGTTCTAAAGCTTGCACGGGGGTGTGCAAAGAGTTTGGCAAGAATGAAAGGTAGTTGTCCAAAACTCGTTCTTTTCCAATAGAATAACCATGGAAAAGGCAGGAGAGTGGTAAAGTACTGTTTTCTCGAAGTCTGAAGGCTGCCCACACTGTGCCTGTGTGCTGCAGCTTGCATCTTCGCCTTTGGGAAGCTGCCGCTCGCCGATTCTCCCGCAGGCGAAGAAGCGGCTTCTTCGCACACAGAGCATTGTGGCGAGCGCAGGGAGCTCCTGAGAGCGGTTTGTGCCGAAAGAAGCCCGGGACCGGCACTTAGCTTCGGAGAGCTGCGTATCTGCGTCTTCTGCGTGTCTTGCCGCTCTACACTCAGCCAAAAGCTTTTCCACCATATCTTGCAAGGAGAAACTCTGCCAGGAAAGAAAACATCCAAAATCTTGTTCTAAAGCTTGCACGGGGGTCTGCAAAGAGTTTGGCAAGAATGAAAGGTAGTTGTCCAAAACTCGTTCTTTTCCAATAGAATAACCATGGAAAAGGCAGGAGAGTGGTAAAGTACTGTTTTCTCTAAGTCTGAAGGCTGCCCACACTGTGCCTGTGTGCTGCAGCTTGCATCTTCGCCTTTGGGAAGCTGCCGCTCGCCGATTCTCCCGGAGGCGAAGAAGCGGCTTCTTCGCACACAGAGCATTGTGGCGAGCGCAGGGAGCTCCTGAGAGCGGTTTGTGCCGAAAGAAGCCCGGGACCGGCACTTAGCTTCGGAGAGCTGCGTATCTGCGTCTTCTGCGTGTCTTGCCGCTCTACACTCAGCAAAAAGCTTTTCCACCATATCTTGCAAGGAGAAACTCTGCCAGGAAAGAAAACATCCAAAATCTTGTTCTAAAGCTTGCACGGGGGTCTGCAAAGAGTTTGGCAAGAATGAAAGGTAGTTGTCCAAAACTCGTTCTTTTCCAATAGAATAACCATGGAAAAGGCAGGAGAGTGGTAAAGTACTGTTTTCTCTAAGTCTGAAGGCTGCCCACACTGTGCCTGTGTGCTGCAGCTTGCATCTTCGCCTTTGGGAAGCTGCCGCTCGCCGATTCTCCCGGAGGCGAAGAAGCGGCTTCTTCGCACACAGAGCATTGTGGCGAGCGCAGGGAGCTCCTGAGAGCGGTTTGTGCCGAAAGAAGCCCGGCACCGGCACTTAGCTTCGGAGAGCTGCGTATCTGCGTCTTCTGCGTGTCTTGCCGCTCTACACTCAGCCAAAAGCTTTTCCACCATATCTTGCAAGGAGAAACTCTGCCAGGAAAGAAAACATCCAAAATCTTGTTCTAAAGCTTGCACGGGGGTCTGCAAAGAGTTTGGCAAGAATGAAAGGTAGTTGTCCAAAACTCGTTCTTTTCCAATAGAATAACCATGGAAAAGGCAGGAGAGTGGTAAAGTACTGTTTTCTCTAAGTCTGAATGCTGCCCACACTGTGCCTGTGTGCCGCAGCTTGCATCTTCGCCTTTGGGAAGCTGCCGCTCGCCGATTCTCCCGGAGGCGAAGAAGCGGCTTCTTCGCACACAGAGCATTGTGGCGAGCGCAGGGAGCTCCTGAGAGCGGTTTGTGCCGAAAGAAGCCCGGGACCGGCACTTAGCTTCGGAGAGCTGCGTATCTGCGTCTTCTGCGTGTCTTGCCGCTCTACACTCAGCCAAAAGCTTTTCCAGCATATCTTGCAAGGAGAAACTCTGCCAGGAAAGAAAACATCCAAAATCTTGTTCTAAAGCTTGCACGGGGGTGTGCAAAGAGTTTGGCAAGAATGAAAGGTAGTTGTCCAAAACTCGTTCTTTTCCAATAGAATAACCATGGAAAAGGCAGGAGAGTGGTAAAGTACTGTTTTCTCTAAGTCTGAAGGCTGCCCACACTGTGCCTGTGTGCTGCAGCTTGCATCTTCGCCTTTGGCAAGCTGCCGCTCGCCGATTCTCCCGGAGGCGAAGAAGCGGCTTCTTCGCACACAGAGCATTGTGGCGAGCGCAGGGAGCTCCTGAGAGCGGTTTGTGCCGAAAGAAGCCCGGGACCGGCACTTAGCTTCGGAGAGCTGCGTATCTGCGTCTTCTGCGTGTCTTGCCGCTCTACACTCAGCAAAAAGCTTTTCCAGCATATCTTGCAAGGAGAAACTCTGCCAGGGAAGAAAACATCCAAAATCTTGTTCTAAAGCTTGCACGGGGGTCTGCAAAGAGTTTGGCAAGAATGAAAGGTAGTTGTCCAAAACTCGTTCTTTTCCAATAGAATAACCATGGAAAAGGCAGGAGAGTGGTAAAGTACTGTTTTCTCTAAGTCTGAAGGCTGCCCACACTGTGCCTGTGTGCCGCAGCTTGCATCTTCGCCTTTGGGAAGCTGCCGCTCGCCGATTCTCCCGGAGGCGAAGAAGCGGCTTCTTCGCACACAGAGCATTGTGGCGAGCGCAGGGAGCTCCTGAGAGCGGTTTGTGCCGAAAGAAGCCCGGGACCGGCACTTAGCTTCGGAGAGCTGCGTATCTGCGTCTTCTGCGTGTCTTGCCGCTCTACACTCAGCCAAAAGCTTTTCCACCATATCTTGCAAGGAGAAACTCTGCCAGGAAAGAAAACATCCAAAATCTTGTTCTAAAGCTTGCACGGGGGTCTGCAAAGAGTTTGGCAAGAATGAAAGGTAGTTGTCCAAAACTCGTTCTTTTCCAATAGAATAACCATGGAAAAGGCAGGAGAGTGGTAAAGTACTGTTTTCTCTAAGTCTGAAGGCTGCCCACACTGTGCCTGTGTGCTGCAGCTTGCATCTTCGCCTTTGGGAAGCTGCCGCTCGCCGATTCTCCCGGAGGCGAAGAAGCGGCTTCTTCGCACACAGAGCATTGTGGCGAGCGCAGGGAGCTCCTGAGAGCGGTTTGTGCCGAAAGAAGCCCGGGACCGGCACTTAGCTTCGGAGAGCTGCGTATCTGCGTCTTCTGCGTGTCTTGCCGCTCTACACTCAGCCAAAAGCTTTTCCAGCATATCTTGCAAGGAGAAACTCTGCCAGGAAAGAAAACATCCAAAATCTTGTTCTAAAGCTTGCACGGGGGTGTGCAAAGAGTTTGGCAAGAATGAAAGGTAGTTGTCCAAAACTCGTTCTTTTCCAATAGAATAACCATGGAAAAGGCAGGAGAGTGGTAAAGTACTGTTTTCTCTAAGTCTGAAGGCTGCCCACACTGTGCCTGTGTGCTGCAGCTTGCATCTTCGCCTTTGGGAAGCTGCCGCTCGCCGATTCTCCCGGAGGCGAAGAAGCGGCTTCTTCGCACACAGAGCATTGTGGCAAGCGCAGGGAGCTCCTGAGAGCGGTTTGTGCCGAAAGAAGCCCGGGACCGGCACTTAGCTTCGGAGAGCTGCGTATCTGCGTCTTCTGCGTGTCTTGCCGCTCTACACTCAGCAAAAAGCTTTTCCAGCATATCTTGCAAGGAGAAACTCTGCCAGGAAAGAAAACATCCAAAATCTTGTTCTAAAGCTTGCACGGGGGTCTGCAAAGAGTTTGGCAAGAATGAAAGGTAGTTGTCCAAAACTCGTTCTTTTCCAATAGAATAACCATGGAAAAGGCAGGAGAGTGGTAAAGTACTGTTTTCTCTAAGTCTGAAGGCTGCCCACACCGTGCCTGTGTGCTGCAGCTTGCATCTTCGCCTTTGGGAAGCTGCCGCTCGCCGATTCTCCCGGAGGCGAAGAAGCGGCTTCTTCGCACACAGAGCATTGTGGCGAGCGCAGGGAGCTCCTGAGAGCGGTTTGTGCCGAAAGAAGCCCGGGACCGGCACTTAGCTTCGGAGAGCTGCGTATCTGCGTCTTCTGCGTGTCTTGCCGCTCTACACTCAGCCAAAAGCTTTTCCACCATATCTTGCAAGGAGAAACTCTGCCAGGAAAGAAAACATCCAAAATCTTGTTCTAAAGCTTGCACGGGGGTGTGCAAAGAGTTTGGCAAGAATGAAAGGTAGTTGTCCAAAACTCGTTCTTTTCCAATAGAATAACCATGGAAAAGGCAGGAGAGTGGTAAAGTACTGTTTTCTCTAAGTCTGAAGGCTGCCCACACTGTGCCTGTGTGCTGCAGCTTGCATCTTCGCCTTTGGGAAGCTGCCGCTCGCCGATTCTCCCGGAGGCGAAGAAGCGGCTTCTTCGCACACAGAGCATTGTGGCGAGCGCAGGGAGCTCCTGAGAGCGGTTTGTGCCGAAAGAAGCCCGGGACCGGCACTTAGCTTCGGAGAGCTGCGTATCTGCGTCTTCTGCGTGTCTTGCCGCTCTACACTCAGCCAAAAGCTTTTCCACCATATCTTGCAAGGAGAAACTCTGCCAGGAAAGAAAACATCCAAAATCTTGTTCTAAAGCTTGCACGGGGGTCTGCAAAGAGTTTGGCAAGAATGAAAGGTAGTTGTCCAAAACTCGTTCTTTTCCAATAGAATAACCATGGAAAAGGCAGGAGAGTGGTAAAGTACTGTTTTCTCTAAGTCTGAAGGCTGCCCACACTGTGCCTGTGTGCTGCAGCTTGCATCTTCGCCTTTGGGAAGCTGCCGCTCGCCGATTCTCCCGGAGGCGAAGAAGCGGCTTCTTCGCACACAGAGCATTGTGGCGAGCGCAGGGAGCTCCTGAGAGCGGTTTGTGCCGAAAGAAGCCCGGGACCGGCACTTAGCTTCGGAGAGCTGCGTATCTGCGTCTTCTGCGTGTCTTGCCGCTCTACACTCAGCAAAAAGCTTTTCCACCATATCTTGCAAGGAGAAACTCTGCCAGGAAAGAAAACATCCAAAATCTTGTTCTAAAGCTTGCACGGGGGTCTGCAAAGAGTTTGGCAAGAATGAAAGGTAGTTGTCCAAAACTCGTTCTTTTCCAATAGAATAACCATGGATAAGGCAGGAGAGTGGTAAAGTACTGTTTTCTCTAAGTCTGAAGGCTGCCCACACTGTGCCTGCGTGCTGCAGCTTGCATCTTCGCCTTTGGGAAGCTGCCGCTCGCCGATTCTCCCGGAGGCGAAGAAGCGGCTTCTTCGCACACAGAGCATTGTGGCGAGCGCAGGGAGCTCCTGAGAGCGGTTTGTGCCGAAAGAAGCCCGGGACCGGCACTTAGCTTCGGAGAGCTGCGTATCTGCGTCTTCTGCGTGTCTTGCCGCTCTACACTCAGCAAAAAGCTTTTCCACCATATCTTGCAAGGAGAAACTCTGCCAGGAAAGAAAACATCCAAAATCTTGTTCTAAAGCTTGCACGGGGGTCTGCAAAGAGTTTGGCAAGAATGAAAGGTAGTTGTCCAAAACTCGTTCTTTTCCAATAGAATAACCATGGAAAAGGCAGGAGAGTGGTAAAGTACTGTTTTCTCTAAGTCTGAAGGCTGCCCACACTGTGCCTGTGTGCTGCAGCTTGCATCTTCGCCTTTGGGAAGCTGCCGCTCGCCGATTCTCCCGGAGGCGAAGAAGCGGCTTCTTCGCACACAGAGCATTGTGGCGAGCGCAGGGAGCTCCTGAGAGCGGTTTGTGCCGAAAGAAGCCCGGGACCGGCACTTAGCTTCGGAGAGCTGCGTATCTGCGTCTTCTGCGTGTCTTGCCGCTCTACACTCAGCAAAAAGCTTTTCCAGCATATCTTGCAAGGAGAAACTCTGCCAGGAAAGAAAACATCCAAAATCTTGTTCTAAAGCTTGCACGGGGGTGTGCAAAGAGTTTGGCAAGAATGAAAGGTAGTTGTCCAAAACTCGTTCTTTTCCAATAGAATAACCATGGAAAAGGCAGGAGAGTGGTAAAGTACTGTTTTCTCTAAGTCTGAAGGCTGCCCACACTGTGCCTGTGTGCCGCAGCTTGCATCTTCGCCTTTGGGAAGCTGCCGCTCGCCGATTCTCCCGGAGGCGAAGAAGCGGCTTCTTCGCACACAGAGCATTGTGGCGAGCGCAGGGAGCTCCTGAGAGCGGTTTGTGCCGAAAGAAGCCCGGGACCGGCACTTAGCTTCGGAGAGCTGCGTATCTGCGTCTTCTGCGTGTCTTGCCGCTCTACACTCAGCAAAAAGCTTTTCCACCATATCTTGCAAGGAGAAACTCTGCCAGGAAAGAAAACATCCAAAATCTTGTTCTAAAGCTTGCACGGGGGTGTGCAAAGAGTTTGGCAAGAATGAAAGGTAGTTGTCCAAAACTCGTTCTTTTCCAATAGAATAACCATGGAAAAGGCAGGAGAGTGGTAAAGTACTGTTTTCTCTAAGTCTGAAGGCTGCCCACACTGTGCCTGTGTGCTGCAGCTTGCATCTTCGCCTTTGGCAAGCTGCCGCTCGCCGATTCTCCCGGAGGCGAAGAAGCGGCTTCTTCGCACACAGAGCATTGTGGCGAGCGCAGGGAGCTCCTGAGAGCGGTTTGTGCCGAAAGAAGCCCGGGACCGGCACTTAGCTTCGGAGAGCTGCGTATCTGCGTCTTCTGCGTGTCTTGCCGCTCTACACTCAGCAAAAAGCTTTTCCACCATATCTTGCAAGGAGAAACTCTGCCAGGAAAGAAAACATCCAAAATCTTGTTCTAAAGCTTGCACGGGGGTGTGCAAAGAGTTTGGCAAGAATGAAAGGTAGTTGTCCAAAACTCGTTCTTTTCCAATAGAATAACCATGGAAAAGGCAGGAGAGTGGTAAAGTACTGTTTTCTCTAAGTCTGAAGGCTGCCCACACTGTGCCTGTGTGCCGCAGCTTGCATCTTCGCCTTTGGGAAGCTGCCGCTCGCCGATTCTCCCGGAGGCGAAGAAGCGGCTTCTTCGCACACAGAGCATTGTGGCGAGCGCAGGGAGCTGCTGAGAGCGGTTTGTGCCGAAAGAAGCCCGGGACCGGCACTTAGCTTCGGAGAGCTGCGTATCTGCGTCTTCTGCGTGTCTTGCCGCTCTACACTCAGCAAAAAGCTTTTCCAGCATATCTTGCAAGGAGAAACTCTGCCAGGAAAGAAAACATCCAAAATCTTGTTCTAAAGCTTGCACGGGGGTCTGCAAAGAGTTTGGCAAGAATGAAAGGTAGTTGTCCAAAACTCGTTCTTTTCCAATAGAATAACCATGGAAAAGGCAGGAGAGTGGTAAAGTACTGTTTTCTCTAAGTCTGAAGGCTGCCCACACTGTGCCTGTGTGCTGCAGCTTGCATCTTCGCCTTTGGGAAGCTGCCGCTCGCCGATTCTCCCGGAGGCGAAGAAGCGGCTTCTTCGCACACAGAGCATTGTGGCGAGCGCAGGGAGCTCCTGAGAGCGGTTTGTGCCGAAAGAAGCCCGGGACCGGCACTTAGCTTCGGAGAGCTGCGTATCTGCGTCTTCTGCGTGTCTTGCCGCTCTACACTCAGCCAAAAGCTTTTCCAGCATATCTTGCAAGGAGAAACTCTGCCAGGAAAGAAAACATCCAAAATCTTCTTCTAAAGCTTGCACGGGGGTCTGCAAAGAGTTTGGCAAGAATGAAAGGTAGTTGTCCAAAACTCGTTCTTTTCCAATAGAATAACCATGGAAAAGGCAGGAGAGTGGTAAAGTACTGTTTTCTCTAAGTCTGAAGGCTGCCCACACTGTGCCTGTGTGCTGCAGCTTGCATCTTCGCCTTTGGGAAGCTGCCGCTCGCCGATTCTCCCGGAGGCGAAGAAGCGGCTTCTTCGCACACAGAGCATTGTGGCGAGCGCAGGGAGCTCCTGAGAGCGGTTTGTGCCGAAAGAAGCCCGGGACCGGCACTTAGCTTCGGAGAGCTGCGTATCTGCGTCTTCTGCGTGTCTTGCCGCTCTACACTCAGCCAAAAGCTTTTCCACCATATCTTGCAAGGAGAAACTCTGCCAGGAAAGAAAACATCCAAAATCTTGTTCTAAAGCTTGCACGGGGGTGTGCAAAGAGTTTGGCAAGAATGAAAGGTAGTTGTCCAAAACTCGTTCTTTTCCAATAGAATAACCATGGAAAAGGCAGGAGAGTGGTAAAGTACTGTTTTCTCTAAGTCTGAAGGCTGCCCACACTGTGCCTGTGTGCTGCAGCTTGCATCTTCGCCTTTGGGAAGCTGCCGCTCGCCGATTCTCCCGGAGGCGAAGAAGCGGCTTCTTCGCACACAGAGCATTGTGGCGAGCGCAGGGAGCTCCTGAGAGCGGTTTGTGCCGAAAGAAGCCCGGGACCGGCACTTAGCTTCGGAGAGCTGCGTATCTGCGTCTTCTGCGTGTCTTGCCGCTCTACACTCAGCCAAAAGCTTTTCCAGCATATCTTGCAAGGAGAAACTCTGCCAGGAAAGAAAACATCCAAAATCTTGTTCTAAAGCTTGCACGGGGGTCTGCAAAGAGTTTGGCAAGAATGAAAGGTAGTTGTCCAAAACTCGTTCTTTTCCAATAGAATAACCATGGAAAAGGCAGGAGAGTGGTAAAGTACTGTTTTCTCTAAGTCTGAAGGCTGCCCACACTGTGCCTGTGTGCTGCAGCTTGCATCTTCGCCTTTGGGAAGCTGCCGCTCGCCGATTCTCCCGGAGGCGAAGAAGCGGCTTCTTCGCACACAGAGCATTGTGGCGAGCGCAGGGAGCTCCTGAGAGCGGTTTGTGCCGAAAGAAGCCCGGGACCGGCACTTAGCTTCGGAGAGCTGCGTATCTGCGTCTTCTGCGTGTCTTGCCGCTCTACACTCAGCCAAAAGCTTTTCCACCATATCTTGCAAGGAGAAACTCTGCCAGGAAAGAAAACATCCAAAATCTTGTTCTAAAGCTTGCACGGGGGTCTGCAAAGAGTTTGGCAAGAATGAAAGGTAGTTGTCCAAAACTCGTTCTTTTCCAATAGAATAACCATGGAAAAGGCAGGAGAGTGGTAAAGTACTGTTTTCTCTAAGTCTGAAGGCTGCCCACACTGTGCCTGTGTGCTGCAGCTTGCATCTTCGCCTTTGGGAAGCTGCCGCTCGCCGATTCTCCCGGAGGCGAAGAAGCGGCTTCTTCGCACACAGAGCATTGTGGCGAGCGCAGGGAGCTCCTGAGAGCGGTTTGTGCCGAAAGAAGCCCGGGACCGGCACTTAGCTTCGGAGAGCTGCGTATCTGCGTCTTCTGCGTGTCTTGCCGCTCTACACTCAGCAAAAAGCTTTTCCAGCATATCTTGCAAGGAGAAACTCTGCCAGGAAAGAAAACATCCAAAATCTTGTTCTAAAGCTTGCACGGGGGTGTGCAAAGAGTTTGGCAAGAATGAAAGGTAGTTGTCCAAAACTCGTTCTTTTCCAATAGAATAACCATGGAAAAGGCAGGAGAGTGGTAAAGTACTGTTTTCTCTAAGTCTGAAGGCTGCCCACACTGTGCCTGTGTGCCGCAGCTTGCATCTTCGCCTTTGGGAAGCTGCCGCTCGCCGATTCTCCCGGAGGCGAAGAAGCGGCTTCTTCGCACACAGAGCATTGTGGCGAGCGCAGGGAGCTCCTGAGAGCGGTTTGTGCCGAAAGAAGCCCGGGACCGGCACTTAGCTTCGGAGAGCTGCGTATCTGCGTCTTCTGCGTGTCTTGCCGCTCTACACTCAGCAAAAAGCTTTTCCACCATATCTTGCAAGGAGAAACTCTGCCAGGAAAGAAAACATCCAAAATCTTGTTCTAAAGCTTGCACGGGGGTCTGCAAAGAGTTTGGCAAGAATGAAAGGTAGTTGTCCAAAACTCGTTCTTTTCCAATAGAATAACCATGGAAAAGGCAGGAGAGTGGTAAAGTACTGTTTTCTCTAAGTCTGAAGGCTGCCCACACTGTGCCTGTGTGCTGCAGCTTGCATCTTCGCCTTTGGCAAGCTGCCGCTCGCCGATTCTCCCGGAGGCGAAGAAGCGGCTTCTTCGCACACAGAGCATTGTGGCGAGCGCAGGGAGCTCCTGAGAGCGGTTTGTGCCGAAAGAAGCCCGGGACCGGCACTTAGCTTCGGAGAGCTGCGTATCTGCGTCTTCTGCGTGTCTTGCCGCTCTACACTCAGCAAAAAGCTTTTCCACCATATCTTGCAAGGAGAAACTCTGCCAGGGAAGAAAACATCCAAAATCTTGTTCTAAAGCTTGCACGGGGGTGTGCAAAGAGTTTGGCAAGAATGAAAGGTAGTTGTCCAAAACTCGTTCTTTTCCAATAGAATAACCATGGAAAAGGCAGGAGAGTGGTAAAGTACTGTTTTCTCGAAGTCTGAAGGCTGCCCACACTGTGCCTGTGTGCTGCAGCTTGCATCTTCGCCTTTGGGAAGCTGCCGCTCGCCGATTCTCCCGCAGGCGAAGAAGCGGCTTCTTCGCACACAGAGCATTGTGGCGAGCGCAGGGAGCTCCTGAGAGCGGTTTGTGCCGAAAGAAGCCCGGGACCGGCACTTAGCTTCGGAGAGCTGCGTATCTGCGTCTTCTGCGTGTCTTGCCGCTCTACACTCAGCCAAAAGCTTTTCCACCATATCTTGCAAGGAGAAACTCTGCCAGGAAAGAAAACATCCAAAATCTTGTTCTAAAGCTTGCACGGGGGTCTGCAAAGAGTTTGGCAAGAATGAAAGGTAGTTGTCCAAAACTCGTTCTTTTCCAATAGAATAACCATGGAAAAGGCAGGAGAGTGGTAAAGTACTGTTTTCTCTAAGTCTGAAGGCTGCCCACACTGTGCCTGTGTGCTGCAGCTTGCATCTTCGCCTTTGGGAAGCTGCCGCTCGCCGATTCTCCCGGAGGCGAAGAAGCGGCTTCTTCGCACACAGAGCATTGTGGCGAGCGCAGGGAGCTCCTGAGAGCGGTTTGTGCCGAAAGAAGCCCGGGACCGGCACTTAGCTTCGGAGAGCTGCGTATCTGCGTCTTCTGCGTGTCTTGCCGCTCTACACTCAGCCAAAAGCTTTTCCACCATATCTTGCAAGGAGAAACTCTGCCAGGAAAGAAAACATCCAAAATCTTGTTCTAAAGCTTGCACGGGGGTCTGCAAAGAGTTTGGCAAGAATGAAAGGTAGTTGTCCAAAACTCGTTCTTTTCCAATAGAATAACCATGGAAAAGGCAGGAGAGTGGTAAAGTACTGTTTTCTCTAAGTCTGAAGGCTGCCCACACTGTGCCTGTGTGCTGCAGCTTGCATCTTCGCCTTTGGGAAGCTGCCGCTCGCCGATTCTCCCGGAGGCGAAGAAGCGGCTTCTTCGCACACAGAGCATTGTGGCGAGCGCAGGGAGCTCCTGAGAGCGGTTTGTGCCGAAAGAAGCCCGGCACCGGCACTTAGCTTCGGAGAGCTGCGTATCTGCGTCTTCTGCGTGTCTTGCCGCTCTACACTCAGCCAAAAGCTTTTCCACCATATCTTGCAAGGAGAAACTCTGCCAGGAAAGAAAACATCCAAAATCTTGTTCTAAAGCTTGCACGGGGGTCTGCAAAGAGTTTGGCAAGAATGAAAGGTAGTTGTCCAAAACTCGTTCTTTTCCAATAGAATAACCATGGAAAAGGCAGGAGAGTGGTAAAGTACTGTTTTCTCTAAGTCTGAAGGCTGCCCACACTGTGCCTGTGTGCCGCAGCTTGCATCTTCGCCTTTGGGAAGCTGCCGCTCGCCGATTCTCCCGGAGGCGAAGAAGCGGCTTCTTCGCACACAGAGCATTGTGGCGAGCGCAGGGAGCTCCTGAGAGCGGTTTGTGCCGAAAGAAGCCCGGGACCGGCACTTAGCTTCGGAGAGCTGCGTATCTGCGTCTTCTGCGTGTCTTGCCGCTCTACACTCAGCAAAAAGCTTTTCCACCATATCTTGCAAGGAGAAACTCTGCCAGGAAAGAAAACATCCAAAATCTTGTTCTAAAGCTTGCACGGGGGTCTGCAAAGAGTTTGGCAAGAATGAAAGGTAGTTGTCCAAAACTCGTTCTTTTCCAATAGAATAACCATGGAAAAGGCAGGAGAGTGGTAAAGTACTGTTTTCTCTAAGTCTGAAGGCTGCCCACACTGTGCCTGTGTGCTGCAGCTTGCATCTTCGCCTTTGGCAAGCTGCCGCTCGCCGATTCTCCCGGAGGCGAAGAAGCGGCTTCTTCGCACACAGAGCATTGTGGCGAGCGCAGGGAGCTCCTGAGAGCGGTTTGTGCCGAAAGAAGCCCGGGACCGGCACTTAGCTTCGGAGAGCTGCGTATCTGCGTCTTCTGCGTGTCTTGCCGCTCTACACTCAGCAAAAAGCTTTTCCAGCATATCTTGCAAGGAGAAACTCTGCCAGGGAAGAAAACATCCAAAATCTTGTTCTAAAGCTTGCACGGGGGTCTGCAAAGAGTTTGGCAAGAATGAAAGGTAGTTGTCCAAAACTCGTTCTTTTCCAATAGAATAACCATGGAAAAGGCAGGAGAGTGGTAAAGTACTGTTTTCTCTAAGTCTGAAGGCTGCCCACACTGTGCCTGTGTGCCGCAGCTTGCATCTTCGCCTTTGGGAAGCTGCCGCTCGCCGATTCTCCCGGAGGCGAAGAAGCGGCTTCTTCGCACACAGAGCATTGTGGCGAGCGCAGGGAGCTCCTGAGAGCGGTTTGTGCCGAAAGAAGCCCGGGACCGGCACTTAGCTTCGGAGAGCTGCGTATCTGCGTCTTCTGCGTGTCTTGCCGCTCTACACTCAGCCAAAAGCTTTTCCACCATATCTTGCAAGGAGAAACTCTGCCAGGAAAGAAAACATCCAAAATCTTGTTCTAAAGCTTGCACGGGGGTCTGCAAAGAGTTTGGCAAGAATGAAAGGTAGTTGTCCAAAACTCGTTCTTTTCCAATAGAATAACCATGGAAAAGGCAGGAGAGTGGTAAAGTACTGTTTTCTCTAAGTCTGAAGGCTGCCCACACTGTGCCTGTGTGCTGCAGCTTGCATCTTCGCCTTTGGGAAGCTGCCGCTCGCCGATTCTCCCGCAGGCGAAGAAGCGGCTTCTTCGCACACAGAGCATTGTGGCGAGCGCAGGGAGCTCCTGAGAGCGGTTTGTGCCGAAAGAAGCCCGGGACCGGCACTTAGCTTCGGAGAGCTGCGTATCTGCGTCTTCTGCGTGTCTTGCCGCTCTACACTCAGCCAAAAGCTTTTCCACCATATCTTGCAAGGAGAAACTCTGCCAGGAAAGAAAACATCCAAAATCTTGTTCTAAAGCTTGCACGGGGGTGTGCAAAGAGTTTGGCAAGAATGAAAGGTAGTTGTCCAAAACTCGTTCTTTTCCAATAGAATAACCATGGAAAAGGCAGGAGAGTGGTAAAGTACTGTTTTCTCTAAGTCTGAAGGCTGCCCACACTGTGCCTGTGTGCTGCAGCTTGCATCTTCGCCTTTGGGAAGCTGCCGCTCGCCGATTCTCCCGGAGGCGAAGAAGCGGCTTCTTCGCACACAGAGCATTGTGGCAAGCGCAGGGAGCTCCTGAGAGCGGTTTGTGCCGAAAGAAGCCCGGGACCGGCACTTAGCTTCGGAGAGCTGCGTATCTGCGTCTTCTGCGTGTCTTGCCGCTCTACACTCAGCAAAAAGCTTTTCCAGCATATCTTGCAAGGAGAAACTCTGCCAGGAAAGAAAACATCCAAAATCTTGTTCTAAAGCTTGCACGGGGGTCTGCAAAGAGTTTGGCAAGAATGAAAGGTAGTTGTCCAAAACTCGTTCTTTTCCAATAGAATAACCATGGAAAAGGCAGGAGAGTGGTAAAGTACTGTTTTCTCTAAGTCTGAAGGCTGCCCACACCGTGCCTGTGTGCTGCAGCTTGCATCTTCGCCTTTGGGAAGCTGCCGCTCGCCGATTCTCCCGGAGGCGAAGAAGCGGCTTCTTCGCACACAGAGCATTGTGGCGAGCGCAGGGAGCTCCTGAGAGCGGTTTGTGCCGAAAGAAGCCCGGGACCGGCACTTAGCTTCGGAGAGCTGCGTATCTGCGTCTTCTGCGTGTCTTGCCGCTCTACACTCAGCCAAAAGCTTTTCCACCATATCTTGCAAGGAGAAACTCTGCCAGGAAAGAAAACATCCAAAATCTTGTTCTAAAGCTTGCACGGGGGTCTGCAAAGAGTTTGGCAAGAATGAAAGGTAGTTGTCCAAAACTCGTTCTTTTCCAATAGAATAACCATGGAAAAGGCAGGAGAGTGGTAAAGTACTGTTTTCTCTAAGTCTGAAGGCTGCCCACACTGTGCCTGTGTGCTGCAGCTTGCATCTTCGCCTTTGGGAAGCTGCCGCTCGCCGATTCTCCCGGAGGCGAAGAAGCGGCTTCTTCGCACACAGAGCATTGTGGCGAGCGCAGGGAGCTCCTGAGAGCGGTTTGTGCCGAAAGAAGCCCGGGACCGGCACTTAGCTTCGGAGAGCTGCGTATCTGCGTCTTCTGCGTGTCTTGCCGCTCTACACTCAGCCAAAAGCTTTTCCACCATATCTTGCAAGGAGAAACTCTGCCAGGAAAGAAAACATCCAAAATCTTGTTCTAAAGCTTGCACGGGGGTCTGCAAAGAGTTTGGCAAGAATGAAAGGTAGTTGTCCAAAACTCGTTCTTTTCCAATAGAATAACCATGGAAAAGGCAGGAGAGTGGTAAAGTACTGTTTTCTCTAAGTCTGAAGGCTGCCCACACTGTGCCTGTGTGCTGCAGCTTGCATCTTCGCCTTTGGGAAGCTGCCGCTCGCCGATTCTCCCGGAGGCGAAGAAGCGGCTTCTTCGCACACAGAGCATTGTGGCGAGCGCAGGGAGCTCCTGAGAGCGGTTTGTGCCGAAAGAAGCCCGGGACCGGCACTTAGCTTCGGAGAGCTGCGTATCTGCGTCTTCTGCGTGTCTTGCCGCTCTACACTCAGCAAAAAGCTTTTCCACCATATCTTGCAAGGAGAAACTCTGCCAGGAAAGAAAACATCCAAAATCTTGTTCTAAAGCTTGCACGGGGGTCTGCAAAGAGTTTGGCAAGAATGAAAGGTAGTTGTCCAAAACTCGTTCTTTTCCAATAGAATAACCATGGATAAGGCAGGAGAGTGGTAAAGTACTGTTTTCTCTAAGTCTGAAGGCTGCCCACACTGTGCCTGCGTGCTGCAGCTTGCATCTTCGCCTTTGGGAAGCTGCCGCTCGCCGATTCTCCCGGAGGCGAAGAAGCGGCTTCTTCGCACACAGAGCATTGTGGCGAGCGCAGGGAGCTCCTGAGAGCGGTTTGTGCCGAAAGAAGCCCGGGACCGGCACTTAGCTTCGGAGAGCTGCGTATCTGCGTCTTCTGCGTGTCTTGCCGCTCTACACTCAGCCAAAAGCTTTTCCAGCATATCTTGCAAGGAGAAACTCTGCCAGGAAAGAAAACATCCAAAATCTTGTTCTAAAGCTTGCACGGGGGTCTGCAAAGAGTTTGGCAAGAATGAAAGGTAGTTGTCCAAAACTCGTTCTTTTCCAATAGAATAACCATGGAAAAGGCAGGAGAGTGGTAAAGTACTGTTTTCTCTAAGTCTGAAGGCTGCCCACACTGTGCCTGTGTGCTGCAGCTTGCATCTTCGCCTTTGGGAAGCTGCCGCTCGCCGATTCTCCCGGAGGCGAAGAAGCGGCTTCTTCGCACACAGAGCATTGTGGCGAGCGCAGGGAGCTCCTGAGAGCGGTTTGTGCCGAAAGAAGCCCGGGACCGGCACTTAGCTTCGGAGAGCTGCGTATCTGCGTCTTCTGCGTGTCTTGCCGCTCTACACTCAGCAAAAAGCTTTTCCACCATATCTTGCAAGGAGAAACTCTGCCAGGAAAGAAAACATCCAAAATCTTGTTCTAAAGCTTGCACGGGGGTCTGCAAAGAGTTTGGCAAGAATGAAAGGTAGTTGTCCAAAACTCGTTCTTTTCCAATAGAATAACCATGGAAAAGGCAGGAGAGTGGTAAAGTACTGTTTTCTCTAAGTCTGAAGGCTGCCCACACTGTGCCTGTGTGCTGCAGCTTGCATCTTCGCCTTTGGGAAGCTGCCGCTCGCCGATTCTCCCGGACAGAACCATTGAGTCATTGAATCTGTTGAATTGGAAGGACCCCATCAGGATCATCATCAGTCCAACTCCTGGCCCTGCCTGGGGCCATCCTTGAGAATCACACCATATGCCTGAGAGCAATGTCCGAAACTCAGACAGGTGTGATGGTGTGACCACTCCCTGGAAAGACTCTTCCAGTGCCCAGCCATTCTCTGGTTAAAAACTTTTTCCGGATACCCAACCTAAACCTCCCCTGACTCAGCTGCATGCCATTTCTTTGAGTCCTGTCTTTGTAGACCTCATTTGAGGACTTTCTAATACCAAGGTGATTCCGCCCCAGAGCAGAGCAGAGCAAAGCAGAGCAGAGAAGAGCAGAGCAGAGCAGAGCAGAGCAGAGCAGAGCAGAGCAGAGCAAGACAATCCCCTTCCTTGCCCAGCTGGTGATACTGTGCCTGATGCACCCCAGGACAGGCTTGGCCCTCCTGGCTGCCAGGGCACTGCTGATGCACATTCAGCTTGCCATTGGCCAGGAGCCTGGGTCCCTTTCTGCAGTGCTTCTCCCAGCCTCTTGCTCCCTCCCCAGTCTATACACCCACCAGGATTGCCCTGTTGCAGGTGCTGAATCCAGCACTTGCCCTTGTTCCACTCCATCTGGTTGGTGATTGCCTGTGGGAATCCTCAAAAACAGAGGGGTTTGGGAAAGCTGCAAAAGGAAGGCCTCAGAGACAGCAGAACTGTCATTGGAGCTAAGCAGTAGTCATAAGGTTTGTCAGCAGAAAAATTAGATGAGAAGTAGAAAAGTAAGGACAAATGGAACAATGGTCTGTGTATTAATGCTTGTCTAGAATAACTCCCTAAGCTACAGCAAAGTATATCTAGCGCGATGTTAGGTAGTTCTAAGCTTAATAATGGAGCTCTGTGCGTTGTATCTTAAGGCTTACAAGCAGGTCTTTTATTCGAAAGAAGCGAGCATCGTTCTAAGCCCAGGTACATGTCTTTATAGTGATTGGACAGAAGTACTGTCAATATGCTTTTGCTTTGTGTGATTGGTCAAAAAACTTTTCAAGTAAGTTGTAACATTAAGTTCTTTGTCTGCTGCTGGGGACGTGAGCTGCTGGCAGCTTCCCATTGTCATCACCATGTCATGAGACTGATGCTGGAAAAAAACCAGCTTGAGACGCCGTCCCCAGCAGTCCCGCCCCTTTTGTGATTTGTGCATAGACTCCCGGCCAGCAAGAATTGCCCATCTCTCCTATTTGGCAAGATCTCTCTGCAAGGTCTCTGTGCCCTCAAGGGAGTTAGTTCACAGCTCCTCCCAATGTAGTGTCTTTGGCAAACTGTCTTAATATTCCTTCAAGTGCTGTGTCCAGGTTGTTCAAAAGATGTTGAAGAGAACTGGCCCAATGATGATACTGTCTTAGCCACTGAAATAAGTGCTTCATACTTCCTCTTGTGCAGAAATCACAACAAATTTCTTTTCTATCCATGCAGATATCTTTTCTTATGCTCATGCTTTTTATCCCAACAGCAGCTGACACGACATTTACAGGCACAGCAACAGCACACTTTTCCTGCTCTTACTAGACTTAACAATTTTGCAACCGGTCAATCGGTGACCTTTGCAACTAAAGTCAGACCTTCAGCATTTCTCATTAAATGAATGTCTTCAGAAGAAAACTTTGCTGCCTACTCTGTACGACTGAAGAATAGATGATAATGAGTTAGCATCACAATCAGTTAAGTACAGAGCCTATACTTTAGCAGGGAAAAAATTAAAAGAAGAGCTCTTTTATGCAACAACTATCTGAGAAACAAAACAACTAGGATCTTCCACAGGGTTCCCTGCAGTAGAAATGTACTTGTATGAATGCAGAAGATAAAAGATGTGGTTTTGAAAGGCTATGTCCTTGCTAAGCTAAATTGGATCTCATCCTGTAGATGAAAGATCAAGGAGCTCAAAGCGGAGCTAGAGAGACATGTCCAGATAATGAGACAGAGCAAAGCATTTTCCAAGATAATTAAGCATTCTGGTGGACTGGCCAGTTAGGTTAAATCTGCCACACCCATTCACTTTCGGGGACTGAACTGTGGAGTGCTAAACCGTATCTGCTGCTGTGCAAAGTAAAAGAGATCCATCCAAATTGTATGGTTAGTGTGAACACTCTCACTCTCAATTGTAAAACACTTCATAAGCTATTAATCAGTCTTAGGAACAAAATGAAATGAAGCTGTTATGCCATCTGGGAATGGGAAAACATGTTCAAAATATTTTTTTCTCTATGCTTTCTTCTTTTTTCTTTTTCTTTTTTTCTTTTTTTTTTTTTTTTTTTTTTAATCCCACATTATGTGATTGATAATTTCAACCATTCTGGAATGCTTTTAACAGATGAACCCAGCACAGTAGTTTTATTACAGGCTCTTGTCCCTTACATGCTTCAGGACAGGTTTGGAATATACTCCACAGTCAATTAGTGGTTTTTTATCTCTTTTCCCAGAGACAACTTTTAAAGGACTACTTAACCCCTAAAAATCATAATTTCTCTGGTTTCTCCAAGCTTTTTGAGAAAGCTGTTTTGGTTTTGTTTTGGTTTGTTGTTTGTTTTGTTTTATTGCATCATTCCTAATGTCTTCAGACCTACTACAAGAAGAAGTTAAAAATAGATCTTATTTGAAGAGACTGTTAAAGCTAATGAACTGCCAGTCTTGGTATTTGTATCTTTCTAAATCCTTTAAATTCCAAGGTTGCCTTCCTGAATCCTCAGTTACTTAGAAAACATTGTGTTTATAAAACAGACCCAGTTCAATTGCTTCTGCAAACTCACCTTCATTTTATAGGATTGTACTTCAAGAAATCTTGCTTCATTCAAACATTGAAAGTACAGATTTGACATCATCTGTGACCCTTCGATCTGTCTGAACTGTATTTCATTGTGTGAGTTTCTCAGTTGCTTCAAATAAGGACAGAATCTTTTCAATTTGCATAGCATGTTATCTGAAGATCTCCTGTCTGCTTTCTTCACTTGCTTTAATGGGAAGACAAGGGAAATACATTTTGAATGTTATCTTTTAGAGTCTACTTTTACCTACCAGTGTGCTTATATGGACTAGAACCAATGTCAGCTTGAAAGAAGGTATTGTCACGATCCGCTGATACCAAGGGGTTGGTTAACTGGTTGGTTGGTTAACTGATCTCGGAGTGCAACAGACAACCTGGAAAGGGGATTGCAGTATCAATCCAAACAAATGCACCTTTATAGAATGACCACAGCAAATGCCTGAAAGGAATCAGGGAGAGGAAAAGAATAAAAAAGAGGGGGAGAAAGAGAGAGGAGTATAGCTACCAAACATGGAGAGACTAAGTCCTCTTAGTCCAGCCGATAGAGTTTGCTTAGTCACGTTGGGAAGATCTCAAGTCCTGGTTAACTCAAGGTTCTATTATAGTCCATTGCTGAGGGGGGAAACAGAATCTTGAAATGGCTGAGATACAATCAAGAAGAAGAAGAAGTCTATTGAAATTGCTGAGGGGGAAAAAGATATTGAAGACGGGTACAGACAGTCCATGTTCTCAGCAGGATAAGTCAGTATCAGCAGTGAGTGGGACCCACTGTTTCAGGACTGCTTTCTGGGGGAAACCAGTCTAGGTCCGGTGAACACATCTGTAGGCAACACTCAGCAGGCATCCTGCTTCAGTCAGGCCAGCACCCCTGCATCAGAATTACAGGTGTCTCAGTCTCAGTCCTTGGTAGGGGGGCTTCAACCTCGGTGCCTCACGCTGGTAGTGGAGATGAAGGATTTTCCATGGGGGGGCTACCAAGTTGCCCCAGCAAGTTCATCTGGCCAAGAGGTGGGAAAATTCCTGGTCTATTGTCGTGAAGCAGGTGCAAGCATATAGGCCGGGTCGCCCTTTGGCAGGCCCTGCTAGAAGCAGTCACTGAAGACACAGCTGTGAACAATCACTTGGCAGGCCAGAATTCTGCTCAGGGGCCTCAGGATTTTTGGTGTTCATCCATTACTGGCAGGCCAGAATTCCCATCGGTGTCTTTAGGGTCCCAGTGTCTGTCCTGGGAATGGTCGTGAGGCAAATGAGGGGAACTTTAGACTGTCTTTCACACATATCAGAAAATCTATTTACTGAAATGGCCAAAAAGAATGCATAACATTTACAATTGAGGGGGAAAAAGAAAACCAAACTCAAACCGTTGGAGCAATATCATTCTAGAGAATGCCATGTCTCTATGAAAAATACAAAAAAATTTCTGTTTTCAAACGCACCCACAAATCACCATTTTGCATCTTTTTTGTTGTTGTTGTTGTTGTTTGTTTTAAAGCTCTGGCACTTATCTGATTCCTTTTTGAGTTAGTTCAGCTCATTAATCTAGTAAGAAAGCTGCTAAAATTAAACTGAAAAACCTATGGGGAAGAGGATGCCACTTCAGCCATGTTGTAGGGAAGCATTAGGTCAGCCTTCTGTCTTGTAGAAATATGTCTGTCATATAGGAAAATCAATGTGTAGCACTATCTTATTTTGAACTTTCTCATTGCTACTGGGTTCCTGAATGATCAAGATGGTTTAAACCAACAACAGGCAGCCCTCTAAGATACTCCCCAAACTATTGCAATGGAATAACTTGATCAGGTGAAGAGCTCGCTATGCAAAAGCTGAATATGATGTCAAGAATGCTTTGTTGTGGATTACCATTGTTTGGGATCATTTATCCCTTACCCTCCCATGTAGGTATAGGAAAAATTTAAGAAACCACAAGGCTTTTACAGCTGTTCTTGTATTTTGGGATCGTAAGGACTTGGGTTGGTAAACAAAACTGTGGTGAGTTTTACTATTGACTTTATCGCTGTTTCACTTTGAATTAACTGCTTTGCATTTCAGCTTACCCATCAGTATAATGAGAAGAAGAATATCTTCCTTCCTGCCCAAAAGATGTTGAATTATGCCTGTGATGTCACGGACTTAAAGACGAAAACCATTGTGATTGAAAGGAAGTATTGGCATGCCACAAGGTAACTGGAGTGAGCTGTGTTTCCTCCTCAGCTTCACTGTGATAGTAGAATTTTAATTAGCAGTTCCAAAACTTTGTCTTAGCATAGCCTGGTGACATATCTCAGTAGAGCAGTGTCCTAGGGTGACTTTATGATGTTGTATCCCCAGCCATCTGTTCTGTTAATGCTGGATATTATATTCTCTGCCTTCAAGACTGCTTCTGAGAGCAAAGGTGGGGAGAAGAAGAAGTACGGAGTTTGTTATCACAGGCTGCACTCACTCTTCTAAAAGCAACACTGCTCCACATTCTGTGCTGCACTGTGTTGTCTGGGCACTGATGGAGCAGAACAGAGTGTTCTTTGCTTTTCAGTTGGTTTAGCTGGCTGAGGCAGAGTTTTCCCTGGACTGTCTTTTTTCTTTCCCTTTTCTTGGAACTGTTCAAACCTGCTCCAGACTGGGACCTGGAGAGCACTGAGAGCTTGCACTTTGTGGCCTATGGGGGCCTACTCTGGGCAGCAGCCTTTCCTAGTGCCGGAGGGATTGATAACAGAGCAAGCATCCACAGGAGAGACTTTCTGAATTTGTTGTCTCTTCAGAGCGGCGATTGAGTTTTGTCATCTGGTATTGTTCATTTTTTGTGCTGGGGGGTGCTTTCCCTGGTAAATAAACAGATTTTTTCCACTTCTCTCAGAGGAAATGTTTCCCAGACCAGTTGAGGGGAGGGGCCGTGTAGGTGGGCTTTCTGGGGGGGGCCCCCTGAGACATAAACTTTAAAGAAATTTAGGGATTTTAGAGGAGCTGAGGTTTTAGTTAGAGATAAGCCTTATTAGAGTTTATCAAAATAAATAGGTAGGCCTTGTTGAAGTTAAGAGTTAGTAGTTAACTAATAATTGATTGCTTGTCAACATCATGTTTGCTTAGCTGGGTTTATCATGAAGAATATAGAAACTCATAAATAGCTTTTAGGAACATAAGACAATTGTAGGCCACCTCTGTTCTGAAACCATTTGAAGATGGGGAATGGGAGTTCTACCAATGGGTTCATTTGTCATATTTGCATTGAAAATGTAGAAAGTTCAGAACCAGGAAGACTTCATTTATTTCCTCATTTTGGAACCCCTCCCCATGAAAGGGACCACCGATTCATTTTGAGGAACAAACTACGTGTGCTTAATAGCTTTTGAACTAATTACCATACGAAGTGAGGAATGATGGGATGTACCTAAATTATGAATATGTATTTGTCTTTTGGGTATTCAATACTTGTATAGATAAAAAGACTCTGTTATCACCTCTAAATCACAGTGTGTATTTGGGAGCTATCCCGCACGCTGCCCAGCGTTGCAATAAACATACACTTTCTAATTTTGAACTGTTAGAGAGCCTTGGTCCGTCACAGTTGGATATCAGTACTAGATCAATATTTTTAATAAATCACCCCTTCTTGAGGATTGCTGCCAAATTTGCCCTAAACCAAGACAAGCAGGATCTGCGATTTAGAGAATGATGGAATCACTTTGGTTGGAAAAGACCTTTAAGAACATTGAGTCTAAATGTAATTAGCAAACACAACCATCAAGCAATGTTTTGCTGTCTGAAGAGAACATGGTTTATCTGGTAAGCTTTGCAAGTATTTGTGTCATCACAAGCATGCATGTCCAATGCATTAGATGGGTATATAATAAGAAACCTGTGCAAATCAACAGAATGATTCTCAGGGTAGGATATTGGCATGTTTCATCCTTCTTCCCGACTTCTTCCAATGAATTATTTTTACAAAGTAATGATTGGAATTGTTACTCTTTTGACGGTTCTTGTTGTATTACTGACATTTTTGGCATAGGAATGCCAAATAGGCTAATTCACCTAGTTTTTCAGATAAAGACCAAGATTTAGTGTTGCTTAAGCTGGAGGCAGAAATATTTAAATCTTCCAGCCTCCTTCTTAGTACCTAATTTCTATTACAATATCAGTGCACAATCTTGTCCCTTAAGGTCCAGCTAGCTCAGTTTATACCAACAGGGTGACATTAGTAGGGCTCACGTGATGCTGCACACAGAAGCCCTCGGGGTGCACCTCTAGCAGACAGTAATTCATGCACTTGGACCATCCCAGTGCTGACTTTGGATCACCAGAAGAGTAGAACTAGAGAGATTTGATGGAGAGCTCTCTGGAGGAAGTGGCCTGAAGAAGACAGCAGAAATCCCATCTGTGTGTTTGTACAAATAACGTGAATACCATTTACAGAAAAAGATCTTCAAATGGATCTAGCTTTTTCTGCAGACTATTTGTCAACTATATGCATTACATGGACAGTTCCACTGAGCATCTGAAATACAGCTGCGTTTAAGTGGATTGATTCAGGGTTGGAAAGCGGTGAAATAAAGCTTTTCAGGAATAGCTGACATCCAAGTCCCGCAGAAATTTACCTATTTTTAATGTCCAGATGCTTTTTAAAATCATGGGTGACCATTTAGCTACCTAATAGCTTTAATCAGAAATACAAAGAAAATTTTAAACTCCCATCTTTTATAGCTTGAATATTTTTCTTTGTTTATTTCCTGGTTTCCAATTCAGGTCTACAAATCATATGATTAGGTAATGAGAACTCATGCTGTATAAAAATATTTCGTGCTATACTTCCAAGTCAAGGCCATGTTTTTCCCGGAACTGTTTAAAAAAATAAAATTCTATCTGGATTCTCTCTAGCCCACACTCATCATTATATAAAGTCATTTAAATATTATATTTTGACTTTACATGGTGCAATTATATTCAGAAATCCAAGGCTCTATTGTTAGATTGTTTGTATGGTTTTCTGGCAATTCTAACTTCCCACAACCACCCTTGGCAGCTATATATTTTTGCAGCAAGGCATCACAGGGGTCTGTGAGAAGTTTGAATGTGAAGCAGAGCTAACATTAAAATACACGTGACATACTCGAAATATTTCACTTCCGAAAGTTACAGTTTGCTTAGATGGAAGGAAATATGAAATAAATAAACCTCACACAACATTTCTAAATCTTGGAAATCTATTACCTGAACTTTGAGTCAGTTTGCAGGACAGGACTCTGTAGAAATGCAAATGTGAAGTCCAAGGAATAGAGCAGAAGGTGTATTGGGCAGGGGTACAGAAGATTGCTCTGAAGGGTGATGTAAGCAAGATTGCATCCTATAAAGATAGCAGCTGCTTCTGCTGGTGCCAACATAGAGAATTTGCGCCACCAGCCTAGTTTTCTGGGGACATTTGACCTGTACACTCTTGAGGGCTTGTAGATGGGAATGAATGTGTCCTTTGATCTGTTTTTTTCTTTTGAATGTCTATGACCTGACTTGCTATTGTGTACTGTACTGTATCGTTTTAGAAACAGACACGTTTCATCTGTTTGAAAGCTGTAGTTGAAAGTGAGCTTGCAATCATGAGTTGGCTGTCAAAAGAATTAATTTTCTGCTTTAAGCAAAATATCAATAGAAACATTCCATCCACTCCTATGATACAGATTCCTTTTGAATTTACAGGGTAATTTGCATTAGTGAGTATACTGCATGTGCAATAAATACACCTTGCTTGGTTTCTAATGATGATAATAGTCCTCTTTGTATTATTCTAAGGATTGAACTCACCATCATTATTTTCCTGTTCTCATTGAACTGTAAAGGAAAAATAGTTTTGCATTAACCAAGGAGTAAAATGCATGGATTTAGCATCATTCTTGCAAGTAGTCCTCGATTCTGAAAATACCTCTCAGAAGCTGCATCAAATGGCAAAGCTAGACAGATTGCAGAATGCAGAACCTGCCATTTAGGATCAGGTACAAAATAACACCCAAGAAATTCTTCATGGATGCTGCATAAGTACAAAGACGCCGTTATTTAAAAGAGAAAAATAGTCAATGTGAAATGTGTTTGATGAATAAAAAGCTATGCTAATCAAGAGACTACAGTGCCAAGTGTGCTACAAGGCTTTTTTGTAATTAACATCATTCCCAGCATGAAAAAATACTATTTTTATTGTAGATTGCTTAAGAGTGCACAACAGTTTGGAAAAAAGTGCTTTGCTTTTTCTATTCATAGGAACTGTGTATCATGGTAAGAGATACTGTAAACAGGTTTTGGAAAACAATGTTATTTTGAAGATTCATTCTATTCAGAAATACTTCCCATGAAAAAATTTGCTCTGCCTTCCATCCTGAAGACTCTTAAAGGAAAATGTCTTTGTTGCATTCTCTTCACACTAGTTCAGGAGCTCAGTCTTACCTGCATTCTAATGCTTTTTTATGTTCCTGATGGCATGGCTTAGACATCCTTGTCTCCATTACCATCATGATTTCCAGATCAAGTGATGAGAATTTTTCTTCAGGATTGGTGAAGTTAAGTGTCATAACATTTTTGTCAAGTCAATTTGAAGGGGTTTTTTTGCCAAAGGAATCTCTTCCTTCCTAATGAAAACCATTGGCAATAGCAAACCTACTCAGTTTTTCAGGAAGTCAAATAATACATCTCCACTGTACAAGGTCCTCCGTTTGTTTTTTTTTCACCAGAAGAAAACTGCTGTTTTCTTCTTCTTCTTCTTCTATCACCTTAGACTTACTTTCTTCCAAAATCTTTTTAAACCTTTAGATTACTTTCACAGTGTGCTATAGCATATGTATTTGAAAAGACCATTTGTACATATTCAAATGGCTTACTTCTAATCTATTAAGAAATGGCTGTACTTCTATTAAGGAAACATAAAGGTGCAGTAATATTTTTTCTTCTACAAAATTTAAAAAGCCCCAACTATTAAAAATGATACCAGCAAATGATGTCTGTAAGACTGAGGCAGGAGACTTTTTTCCAGAACAATGTGCAGTTCTTCCCAATTCTATTTTTCCCTCCGATTACTTTGTACAAAAATAGTTTTACACAGTCTTCTAATAGTGGCGTGTTACTAGTGGGGTAGAGTATTGCCCTGCCAGCATTGGAATTGACTCGACTGTAGTTGTGTTCAAATTTGCTGATGAGACAAGGTTTTTTTGCTGAACGCACTTCAGCAAGCAAGAGAGCTTCTTAGTCTTAAGATGCTATGAGTCCCAGAAGAAGATGAATGAGGTGATGACATGCCTTGTGTTCTGAAGAGAGATCAAAACTTATTTCTGGGGTCACCCCCCCTCTTGGTACAGAAAGCACACAGAGGGCTTTGAAGCAGCACTTTCACCCTCTTTGCATTCACTAGTAAATCGGAGACAGAGCTTGCCCCAAGGTTTGTGCAAAAATACTCTTTTGATGCAACTCTTAACCAGACAAAATCTCTGGGAAAATTTGCAGTGGCAGAAAGCAATTTTCCCTTCCTGGGAAATCTACTGAAACGGTTCAGAAGTTATTCCCATTCCCTGTTGCTAACCTCTGCTGTCTAGCTGTCCGATATGTTTGGGACCATGTTGAAATCATTCTAAACAATGTACTGATGCCGCACTGTTGAGTAAACATAGGTCTTTTCCATAGGTGTCAGGGAAAAATATTTCTGTTGGTAAAAATGATAGAAAACAATACCAGCATGGCAGAAAAACAATTACATCAATAGAATGAAGATGCCCAGAATTCTTCTTTTGAAGTTACACACAGTCAATATTTTCTAAAGAAGGTTGTGAAACTTAATAAGGAGTACATTCCACGTGACTGGTGCACAAGTTCATGTTTCCACCTTACAAAATACATATTATTAAAAGAAAAATGTTCTGCCTTGTAGAAAAGTAACCCATTCGTAATTTGATCAAAGATAGGATTAGATCAAGTATTCCTACAAGACAGTAGTAGTACTAGGAAAAGCCTTTTGGCGTCTATTTAACTACAGGAAACTTGAGAAAGCAGAAGAGTGTCCTTCCCTGCTGCAAGCTGTACTTCCTATTTGCTAGTGCTGCTTCAACATTGTCTAAAGAAAACTTGCCAAAATAAGACTATTGTATACAAGCAACTGTAACTATCCATTCCGTTCCAGCTAATTTTAACTAGCAAGTATGAGTCACACACTCTAATGGAATATTCTAATGCATAGATAGAGCATACCTTCACTAATAAATGGGGACTCTGGAAAAAGGAGCAAATGCAGTTGAATTTCAGGGAAGGAAATTATTGGAGTGCTAACTGCAGTCCCTCGACTTCACAAGAAATGATGTCTGGTAATCCCAACCAGAAACATATAGAAATCCATTTTCAAATGGGTTGCATCTATGGTCCTCTGCTCTTCCTATATGAAGAAACTGTGGTTTGAATCAATCTTCAAAATAGTATGCCTAAAGACCTTAGATGCCTCCAATTCTTTTGTTGGTTTTTTTTTTTTTTTTTTTCCAGAAGCAACTGTCTCAAAACCTTTTTAAAGCTGACATTTTCCCTTAAGATGCCATATTTTAAAAGAGCACCTTGTCATTTAACAGGGTATTCCAAACATCATTTACAAGTTTAGACTGAAAGTAACACTTTTCCTAGTAATCTTTCATTTTTTGCAGCTCAGTGCTAACATAGGCAGCAAAGAAGAGAACAGACCACAGCTCTTTCTGGAGCATCTTGAACAAATGCCCTTGCTTATGTTCTAATCATTCACTTCACCAAAAGACCTAATGATGAAGAAAAGGTTGTGAAAGCATTACTAGTAGTGCTACATGGCAATCCACGGGTGTGATTTCTCAAGCAGAATTTGTATCACATAGATGATACTTGGCAAACAGCAAATGAAGGGGTTTTCTTCAGCTCTCAGACTGATGTTACATGTCAGTAATTTAAAAAAAGATAACAAGAAGAAGGTTATTTTTTAACATGTGAATTTAATTACACTCCTGCCATGGACATCTGAATCTTATGAATAGACAGTGTCTGATTTAGAAAAAAATAAAGAATTACCACAGTTTAAAGAAACATAGGATCATAAACCCTTTGCTGATGGAACGTAGCCTATTCATTGGTTGAAATGAAGCAGGTAGACAGGACATATGAAATATTTTTTTGTGCATCAAACATTTATTTTCTAAAGTGATGCTGACAGATAGTGAACTCACCAACTTAGATATTGCACGGTAGATAAGGGTACATAACTTGCTCCATCAAGTAATCCCTTGGAATCATCATCCAAGGGGATTTTCCCCTGCATCTGTGAAAATATGCCTACCTTTTTCACAATACTTCTGCAGCAGCATTGTTAGGCCTGATCAGCTGGTATGGAGAGGGAATTATCGGCAGCAAGGTGACTGGCCAGGGCAATTTGCTTCAATGGATTTTGATCTCCCGGATATTTTGCAGACCTGCTTCAGCCCTGCTTGTCAAACACAGCCTTTAAAGGGTGCCAAACAATTGTTAGTCTGTACTGGGCCATATGCTCTTTATTCTCTCCCTCAACTTCTCCATCGCCTCTCATCTGTTTCACATGAGCTATGTTCAAGGTCCACAGGCTACTTTTCACAGAATCTTCAGGCCTGATGCAGTAAGAATGATGACTAGAACACAGCTGGGATCAATTTTCCAGTTTGGATAAAATGCATTCTGCACACAAATCCAATGAGAAGGTGTTCCCCCTATGCCCAGAAAAACCTTCACTAGTACTAGTGTTCTACGTAAACTGCAACTTAGTCTGAAAGAAAAGCTTTTTTCTGAGAGTGTCTAAGAGCTTTGTATGAAGCACAGATATTTGATATATGCAATTTTGAATACCAGAGGAAAAAGAAAACGGCACAAAGCTTTTAATGGTGCTGGTTTTAATTTTAAATTCCATGCACCTTTTCAAAAAGTGTCAGCTCAAATGCCCATCAACATATTTTAGTCACCTGTAAGTCAGTATTCATATAAAATGTGATTCAAATCAAAAGAATTTCAAACCTTTCCTCAAAGTTTATATGCCTAGATTTAATACTTCTGACACATATTAGATGAAAGGAAGACATTTTTTACTGTGGGGGTGATGGAACACTGGAACAGGTTGCCCAGAGAAGTAGTGGGTGTCCCATCCCTGAAAGTATTCAAGGTCAGGTTGGATGGGGCTTTGAGCAGCAACACAGGAGACTCTTGATGGTAGAGAAACAAAGTTTGAATCTAGAAGAAACTCAGATTGAAGTATAGGAGCAAGTTTTCCCTCAGCTCTTGGGGTAAAATCAAAGTGTTACAAAATTACCTTGATCTGTGATTTTCACTACTGTAACAGGTTAATGAAAACTATGCAGAAGATAGCAAATTTTAAAAGAGAGAAGAATTACAGCATAAAATACATGGGATGGGTTTCTACATGGGACAAAATCTCTGTATTTCCACACTTCCTCATGTTAGGATTTCATGAAGTGCCAAAGAAGGCGGCAAAATATCATTCAGGACATTATTTACTGGGGTTCAGCCTGGCCTTTAGTAGGAATTGGGTTTGAACATAATGCAGATATACCACACACTTTCCCTTCACTGAAAAATTACTGTTTACAATGAATAAGCAATGAGGATATAAAATTGACTGAAAGCATCTTAAAAAGGTAAAGTATTTCATTGTAAATGATCTGTGATCCAAATAGTTCTTCCACCTTAGTGAGGGACAAAAGAATTCTTCCATATCATGATGGTTTAAAATTGTATAAACCAATGTTTTCTTCTGAAAAGATATTATCTATTTTTTTCTATCTTTAGAAGAAAATATTCCTAGACATACAACACATGAGAATGAAGTAATTGTAAAGAAACAAATAATATGAAAATATTCCCTACATATAATTAAATGAAAAGCTGTGTTTTAAATAGAAAGTAGATATTAAACAGAATTTTTACACCAGATATTTGAATTGTTGCACCAGCTATTTTGCCCACAAAGAGAGGTATTTAGCATTTCGGTCTTTTCCAAGGTGTTCATCATCTGCTATGCTGACCTCTGCGTGGGCCTAGGTGTGTGTGGAAGGGGGGCATGTGAAGGGGAGTGTGTATGTTTGCTTAACACTTGTTGTGGCAGATTCATGCCTCAGCTCCATCATTTGTTTTAGAAACTTCACAGAGAGTGGATATGAAGTTTAATATCAACAAGAGATCAATTCCCAAATCATCCATTTTACCCTACCTTATAAATCATATGCTTTGTTGCATATTTTATCAAATATACTTTCAAGCCACACGGAGAAATGAGAATGTGGAGAATCCCTCCAATGTCTTGCAACTTTTATGCAAACAGAGTTTCAAGAAAGGATCATTTCTTTTAAAGTACATCTGGGACAGGCATGATGGTGGTGTCAAGCTGCTGGAGTTTTTGTTGCTGGGAGAAGTCGTACAAAAGGATTGGTTTTTACATTGACTAGTTACTGAATCAAGTGCATGAATACATTGGAAATTCAACTGGGGGTTCCTTTTTCTAGCAGATTACTTCTAGAACGAGCTTGCAGACTGAAGCTGACTCTTTTGCTCTCTTTTTGTTTCTTACCTATTTTCTTGGCTTCTTTACCACTATCTACACAATTTTGGAACTTTTTTCCCAACTAAAATTGTTTCATAGTCTGATAATTAGGATACATTTTTTACAAGGAATTTTTAAAAATCTTTGTTTGAGTTAAGAAGGTTAAGGACTAAGGTCTTTTTCTTACCTTATCAATATTGGGATGAAATTGATAAATAAAGACTAACTCTTTCTTTTTATTTTCAACCCAAGTAGATAGTTCCCATACATTAATACATTTTGTGGACCAATATTTGCCATTCTGATGTAAGTTGTCCCTTCTTAACAATATACATTCTGTGACTATGTTGACAACACTATTGGTGAAGATCCTAACTGGTCTTAAACACACATAGGGAGAAATTTGCTCAGCCAGTGTCAGTCTTAAGCATGCCTATCAGAAGATCTTTCTATAGCTGGGGAATTTTCCCATGAAAGGGATTAAGTTATGGAAGAGACACTTATCCCAGAGTTTTGCATTCTTCTTGAGCACTACTTAAGGAACTTAGATCCCATGTCCATTTGGATCTCTCTCTGCACAGATCTTTGTCATGCCAGTGCTTGAAATGCATCTCTAAGAGAATTCACTAGCACAGAATGAACAAGAGTGGAAGGCGTCAGTGGGGCTCACCAGGTCCAACCCCCCTGCTTAAACCAGGCTACCTAGAGCCTCTTGCCCAGGATTATATCTGGGTGTACTTTTCATGTCTTCAAAGATCCAGGCTCCACAATCTTTCTGGGCAGTCTGTGCCGTGGTTCAGTCGCCCTCACAGTAAAAAATCATTTGCTGATGTGCAGAGGCAATCTCCTGTATTTCAGTGTGTGCCTACTGCCTCTTGTCTTTTCACTGAGCATCCTTGAAAAGACACTGGTTCCCTCCTCTTTGCACTATTCCTTCTGGGATGTATGTGTGCTGCCACCTAGAGAAATGTCAAAAACCTTCCTGAAGCCCAGGCAGACAATATTCCCTTCATCTACCGGGCAAGTTGATTCATCAGAGGAGTTTAAAAAGTTGTTCAGCATGAAGTTCCCCTGGTAAATCCATGCTGACTATGTTATTTTGTCCTCCTTCATGTGCCTGGCAATGCTTTCCAGCAATAGCTGCTCCATCAACTTCCTGGGGATAAAAATGACGCTGGCTGGCTGGCTTGTACTTTTCCAAGTCCTCCTAGTTGCCTTTTTCCAAGATGGGTGACATTTGCTTTCATCCAGTCTTTGGGCACTTTCCTCAGTCACTATGATCCATCAAACATCATTAGGAGTGGCCTCAGAATAACATCTGCTAACACCCTTGAGACCTGTGGCTGCATCTCAACAGGGCCTGTGGACTTCATGGAATACGTACCAATTCAGTGACTATGCCCATAAAAGTTTGCAAGGGATAAGAGAACGTATTAACAGGTACCTGAAGAGTGAGTGAAAAACTATGGAAGCAATCCAAAAGGACAAAGACTTGAGTTCCCTTTTCAGACAAAGCATCCTATCGTGGAGCTGAGCAGCTTTAGATCTAGGGAAGCTTCCCCTCTGAAAGGATGCAGAAGACATTCTTTTACCCGTATCCACTAATAAAATGTATTGACCATTCACTTGCAATACAAAAAAACTAAATTATTTCCAAAATTGTTGCCGCCTAACTAGACAATCATGTACTGGCTGGGTATTCCCCTAACAGATGACAGCACCTGCTTGATGCCTCTTATGCCTACAGACTATTTGAATTAGGTCATCTGAGTGGGGATTACTGGTCTGGGAACTTTCTTTCTGATGAATTTGGAAGATTTACTGAAGCAAGGACCTGAAGATGAAAACTTCATTTCCCACCAGTGCACTTTAACATCCACGGCTGTAATGCCATTGTTTCTCACCAACTGAGTCAAGAATTTATGACTACAAAGTGAATCAGCTCCAAAAGGAAAGATAAAGGCTAGAAAACATTCTCTCTTGGTAAAGCAAATGAAGTGACTAAATTCTAATCACTCGCTGGCCTAAAGCTTCAAGGAGGGGGAGGTGGACCAGGTTTCCTTCCACTGCCGTTCTCTTTGTCACCTCAGTGTTTTATAGGGGTATGCAGACATTCAAAAAGAGAGCTTTGCTGAATTCATAAAATTCAGTCTTAAAAAATAACTTGATAGCAGCTGAAATGAAAAGAACAAATAAAATGCAATTAATTCCACGGAAGCTTGAAATGATTATTTCTTCATTTTGCATTTGAGGATGTATATTGTGTGAGTTTGTCTTGTATTGTTCTACAGGTTTTCTAACTGGCACACCTTTCTTTATGAATGGACTGTCCTTTCCTAAATGCTCTCATATGGAGGAACATGCTTCTGATAAGAAGAGCACGAGGGTGTCTTTACTTGACCTTTTATTTTTACTGATGTTTGGTCCTTGGAAATGAATGGGGTTTTTCAATTGAAATGTCTTACTATTGTTCCCACAGGATAAGCCACAGGCTCTTCTGCTCAGAGCTGTCACTAGTCAGCTATTCTCCTATCTGCCTTTAAGTAGTTGAATGTTCTGGTCTAAAAGTAGCACCTTCTATGTAGCCATGCTCTTAGCTGCCAGTGTCATCTTGAATCCAAACACCCTCCCGCAAGGGACCGCTGGTTCTGTAGTCAACTAAGGGGAAAAAAACGGTCCATCCATGCTTCCTGATTTAAAATATAAAGGTATATAAAGGTATGGTGTCCCTAAACGATTCTCTGCAGTTGAACACTACTTATCTTTGCCGTGTTTCTTCAACTCACTTGCAAGTCATTCATGCGTTACCTTCTTGTGAGAATTGCTTGGTTTGAAGATGATTTAAAAGGGTATGAGAATACTTTTGTGCCTCTGCTATAAGGATGCTTTTCAAATCCACACAAACCTCCTGCAAATGCAAAAGCATTCATCCTGTATTGTCCTAGGCTACAATATAAAAATGTATTCTGCTCCCAACCTCAAGAGCTGCTGAAACCGGGAGGGGCATCGTTTTTTCCTTATCTCCTTATCTCTTAACGGGGCCATCCATGTCTTGCCACATGACTCAGAGATGACTCCCTCCAGGAGCCATTTCTGTTTAAAGGGTAATCAAGGAACCACTGCATGACTCAGAACAATTTGAGCCCATTGCAAGATGCTCTGCCCAGGGGGCAGGAGCTAAGCATCCCCAGCTGGATAGAATCTGAGTTTTGGGACACCACAAGCAGTCTTTCCACTGGCTTCCTAGAAGAACGGCCACCCTCACCCACTGGTCTTCAGAGGACAAGAGCTACCAGATGGTTTCTACAGGATCACCACTTCAACAAGACCATTTCATCCGGACTGCTGCCACCACCCTAACTAGCAGGGTGACAGGTCGTATTCTGTCCGTGGTTTTTCTTTTGTATTATTGCATGTATTTGTTTTTTTGCCTTTTCCTAATAAATTGTATTTCTGACTTGGAGTCTTGCTGCCATGCTGGATTTCTTCAGACCGACTAGCTCCTGACACCAACAGCCAGAGTGGGCTGCCCCCAGAAAGCTGTCGAATCCAGGGTGCAGCTGTAGGGCACAGCTGCTCTATGGCACAGGTGGACTGCATTGGGGATAGGACTGCGCCGAGGGCAGGGACAAGGAACAGGGAGAGGTCTTCTGTATGTTTTCCAAAGGAGTTTCTTCCCTGGAGGGCCAGGGACAGAAAGACACTGACTCAAATGCATACATCAACTTAGAAATGGGGAGAGGTCCCAGAGGAGGATACAATCTTTAACACACTGGGAGCAACTGGGGGTGGACCACAAGGCGGGGAATACAATGTTTAAACCAATAGGGGACTACAGGGGAGGAGAATAACTTAAACAAACCAATGGGGTTTTGAAGACTATAAAATTGATAGGGAAGTTTCTAGAGAAAGGGGCAGGCTTGGGGAGGGATTGACATTCAGTGGGAGGAGGAAAAGGGAACAAAAGGGCAGGTCTTTGGGGAGATGGACAACTAGGGCAAAAACTAACACCACGGGGGGAAAGGAACAATCCATTAATAATAAAATATGCTACAACAGCACAAAACCGGAAGTATTCTAAAACTGACTACTCAAACTGCATTGCAATCAAAAACACACACTGCAACAGCGACAGCATCTCTTGCTGCTTTTGCTTTCAAACCAGAAGAGGTGCCAACCAAAAAATTAGCAAACTTAAAAGTTAACTGGCTGCAGTTTTGATTTCCTTCTTAAATATATTACTGCTTGTCTAATTGGCTTAGCAGCATGTCTGTTCTTAGTGCCAAGCAGGGATTCACTTTGCCAGGCATGGAGGAAGCTTCTAGGAGCTTTTCACAAAAGATTCACTTCTGTGGCTGGCTTCTTCCCTCCCCACCAAAAACCAAGCCATGCAAAACCAACACCTTAACTAATCCCTAGTACTTAGTACGCATCCAATAATTCCTTTTAAACTATACTTTACATTTTTTACCAAATGCCCTGAAAAGAAATGGATCCATAATATTGATCAAAATAGTTCCAGTTCAATAGAAATATTGGGTCATGCAACTCTGGTTTACATCACTATTTTTTGTACAATCAACAGGAGCTTTTTTCGCCTCTAAAGAAATGTTTCCTGATGGTTTGGATCAGAAGATCCAGTATTGCCATGGTGAGATTTTTGTTTTGAAGGCCATAAGCTGTGCTCAGTGTTTTGGGTATATTCTTTGTTGTGCCTTGCATATATTTTGGATAGAAAGCCAGTAGAGATGATGTCCTTGCTGCAGTAGCCATGCTAAATAAGGCAGAGCGTCTGGCTGATGTACTGGAGCTGTAGACTATCCACCAGTCTCCCAGGGCGGTGAGGATCTCTAAAGGAATATAATCTTGGCTATGCTCTGGAAGTTTTACAGAGAGAAAGAGCCTCATAGCTCTAATGATTTGTCTCCTGGAGTTCTGAAGAATATGTTGTAAAGAAGAAGGCTGCTGTCTTTCGCAACAATCTTCCACGCATTCAAGAGGATCATTTAACTTCTTGTCTGAGAATGAAAGAAATATTAGTAGTAATTAGTTCTTTTTTCTCTGTCGGTGCATCACTGATTGAGTTTGGGTAGGTTACATTTTATTTCTTTTTTTTCTTTAAATATTACATCGTAAGGTGTTCCAAATTCCCAAATTCTGCTTCACTTTATTTTGTAGGCCAGACTGGTTCATCTTGTCTCGGCTGTATTATTGCAGACCATATCTGAATGAATTTTTTTTTTTTTTCATTTTGAACATTATTAGATTTAAACTGTATGAACAGAACACTTGATTTATCATTATTTTAGCAGTTTGGAAGGAAATAGAGAATTTTTAAGAAAATGACGCAACTCCACTTGTGGTTCTCAATGGAAGAGAAGAATAACAATGTCCTACATTCACAGCATTGTTTGCAGTAATATTGCAGCTAGTTTCCAGCAACTTAGGTCAGGTTCTGGAAGCAGGCACCCATGATAGTATAGAAGTCTAAGCAGTTTCATTTTGGCGGCTTTTCTTGAAAAATAGCTAATATGTCTCAACGTTGTGCTGAATCTTGTTGTACAGACTCTTCTTTTGAGGTCTGAACTCCTTGCTGGACTACTGTATCTCAGAATCAGCTACAGTAAACCTGTGTTTCCTTATAGCTTTAAGAATTTGGTTCTAATCTATAAAAGCAAGAAAAGGTTGCCATATTAATACAAGAGAAAGAAAATGTTAGGAAAGCAGTTAATGGCATGGGGATTTTTCCTACAAATTGGAGCAGAGATTTAGTTGTTTGATGGGGTTTTTTGCTTCTCAATGGAATTTTAGAAGTGGTTGGGAAAGAAAGTGTGGATTTTTCCAGGTTTGCCTTTAAAGAAGAATAACAGGGGAAACTGTTAAGAATAACAGGGGAAACTGAAAAGAATTAATCCAGAACTCTATGCCTTTCATACAGAGTTTCAGAAGTGAAAAGCAGGAAGAGACAGTCCAGACAAGATGATTGAATAGAATGAATTCAAAATAGCTTTCATTTCCCTCTGAATTCCAGCTCTAAACCTTATTAATATTAAGGTATTAATAGGAAATACATCTGTCCTAGGGTGACGTTATGATGCTTGTATCCCCATTCATGTGTTCTGTGAATGTTGGATATTATGTTCTGTACCTTTAAGACTGGCTCTGAAGAGGGAATGTTTTGTTTTGGTTTTCTTATCAACCTGGCGGGACACAGAGACTGCAGCTTTTGCTTTTTCTGCTTTTGCTTTTGGCTTTGCTCTCTCTCACTCTTGCTTGCTTCGCTTCTGCTTGCTTTTGCTCATTAGCTAGTTTAGCTAAACTGTCCAAATTTCTTCCTGGACCGTTTCTCCTTCAGGTCTTCCTGACCATTTTGAACCTGCTCCGGACTGGGACCTGGGAAACACCGAGAGTTTGCACCTTGTGGCCTGCAGCAGCTGGCCCAGCGCCGGAGGGACTGAGAACAAAGTGACCACCCCCCCAAGAGAGACTTTCTGAATTTGTCATCTTTTTCAGAGTGCTGTCATCCAGAATTGTTCCTTTTGCGTGCTGGGGGGTGCTGTGCCTATTAAATGAACAGGTTCGTTCCACTTCTCTCTGAGGAATCCTTCCCGAACCAGTTGGGGGGAGGGGCCCTAATTTGGAAATTCTCCTCCAAATTTGCCCTAAACCAGGACAACATCGCAATCTCTAAGATTTAAAAATGGACGATGAAGTTTTCTATCCAGTAAAGTGTAAGGCTTCACATTTTAATCTGATTTGCATTTTGGTGAAAGCCGGGCATCCTTTGCAATTTACCAGATAACAAGGGATTTAGAACAGTAAGTATGCAAGTAATCTTTTGGACCCTTCATCTCCCTTCTTATGACAATGAATACATTTATTAAGCTTGTTGTCCTGGTATGTTTTTATTCCATCAGGGGATTTGATCATACAAATGTCTAGTCATTCTTTCCTTGTTTTCAACCACTCTAAGAGCATTAATCAGAACTATTCAGTAGTTCTTGATCTGCAACAGTGACAAGCACTAGACTGGTAAGAGTCAGTGGGCATCAGCAGATCCCCTATGACAGCACGTGGCGGGCTGTTCTGGCAGGACTGAAGTTTGAGGGGCTCGAATTCTGTGAAATAGAACATTCGAGGGATGGGAAACATGGAAACAGATTCTGAGCTTTCAACCCAACACATGAAGAAGTAATAAGGCAGGTAATTTTCTGTGGAAATTTCTTTAGCCCCAGTGTTGTGGATGATGATCACTCTTCCTACCTCCTTTGGCCAGCTACCAGTTTTCCCCTCCATTACTCTGCTTATGGACAGAAAACCAGAAGAAGGGATTTTTGACCAAAACACCTATCAGGACCTTAGAGTGTTTTTTGCTCCAAAATGTTTCAAGGCAGATAGGGAAACAACTCCATTTTCGAGAGTGTGTTGAGAAGACAAGGTTGAAAGTTAAAAACCATGGGTTCTTTTTCTATATATGTTACTGATTGTGCTTATTATCTTAGTCATGTTATATATATATATATATATTTGGTAGGGTTTGTTCTTTTTTTATTTTTCTTGGGTTTTTTTTCCTTTTTTTTTTTTTTTTTTTGATTCATCCTTGAGATAAAAGGCCAAAAGTACAGAAAAGTTCTGTACGGTTAAAACACTTTTGAGATGCCTCATGCTGAAAAACTTGTAGCTACTGCTAAGGCCCATTGGCCAATTCCTGCTTCATTTCTGAGAAGGCCCATTGGCCAATTCCTGCTTCATTTCTGAGAAGCTATAAAATTCCCATCTGTATTTTAGTTCTAACAATTTGTTGTTATGGTGGAGATGCAAATTAAGAACAACCATTTTTGAATCTGTAGGGATGTATTTACCATTTTGTAGCTGCCTTTTCAGTTTCTGAGCCACTATTGAAAAAAAGGAGAAGTATCTACACTGTTTTCAACCTGTAGACCATCCACTACTGTCCACATGCTCAGATTCAAAGGCAAACAAGCCTGTCTGGCCTCATTGGGAGGAATTATTTGCATTCAAAATACTAGACTAGTATTTGATTTCCACCAGCAGAGTCCATTGGGCAGCTCCTGTCATCTGCATTTCAATATTTAATCCTCCTCTATGTTTACTGTGCAAAGCTCTTTCAGAATGATGGTGTGCCCACTGTCTCACCAGCTGTGACGTTTGCAGCGAGTCTCCCACGGAAAGGAGCTGTAAAAAAGGCAAGCCAGGGCAGTGATTTCTGTTGCTCAATACCCACAAATCAAAGCTATTTAGTCTAATTTAAGGCTGAAAAAGAATTCAAAATGCCTTCAAAGGATTCAAAAAATCATCAGACAATACTGCAGTTCAGTATTCAGGACAAGAGCATATCCCACAGTGTGGTGGTTTGACAGGAAATGTGTTTTCTGGGATGCTGTGGTTAGGCCAATGGATGTTCAGATTTTAATATTGGCACCTAAGGTGGCCATTGGGACATTGGATGCACCTCTGAGAACACAGGGTTAAAAGCAGGGCTCTCCCCTGGGAGGCTCTCTTGGGTTCCGGTCAGGGAAAGGTTCAGATCTCCCCTGCCTGGCTGCGGGCTGGGCGGGGCAGGGGAAGCCACCCAGCCCGGTGAGGTAGGCTGGGCCCCTGGCCAGAAGGGAGGTGAAGGCCCCTGCAGGATGGAAGGGTGGCTGAGAGGCATTGGGCAGCCCCCCCCCCCCCCCCCACCGCAGGAGAGACAGAGAGAGAGCTGGTGCCTGTTCTTGGCCGGCCGAGAAGGAGAAGAGGGGAGTGCAAGAAGGGGCCTGGCAGGGCAGCCATGGGAGTTCTGGACAGACAGAGCCTCAGATTTTTAACCCTTTTCTTGGATGATGGAAACCTTACAAATGCTAATCCTCCTGGAGTTGAATGAGAAGAGAGATATAGAGGAGATAAGAGGAAATGGGCCACGAGAGAAATAGAGAAGAAGGCAGGTGGAAGAGATGATGGAGTAGCTTATGCTGGACTCTTTGTGTGTAGCCATGGACAGAGCCATGTTTCCTTGTGATACAGGGACTGCATTCTAGGGGGAGGCAATGCCTCAGGACCAAGAGGGTTCAGTGTGGGTACCCCTCGGCCCCAGGGGGTGAAAAATATGGGGGGGACAGATGTCCCAAAATTGAGACTGTGCCTTTTTGCAGTGGGATGAAGCATCCTTAAAAGTCGACCCTAGAAGCAGCTCTGGTCTGTGTTCAGTGGTGAGAGCACTGGACATGAAAGGAATAGGTCACCACTGGCACAAGAAGGACTCCTTGTCCTCTTGATGAACTGAGGATTGAGTATTCTGAAGGGTGGTGCTGGACCGAGAGTCGATGATTTGGGGGATGTATTGTATTGGGAATTTGGGGAGGAGGAGGAGGAGATGTATTTGTGAAGTTTTCATTTTCCTTGTGTGTTTCTTTTTTTTTTTTTTTTCCTTTCCCTTGTAGTTTAGTTAATAATTTTTTTTCCCCTAAGTGGGAGCCTGCTTTGCTTATTCCTGGTCACATCTCACAGCAGAAACCAGGGAGAGAGTATACTCATGGGGGCACTGGCATTGTCCCAGTGTCAAGCCATGACACACAGGCTGAGAGAATGAGGGCTGTTTAGCCTGGTGAAGAGAAGGTTGCATGGAGACCTCACAACACCTTCCAATATCTGAAGGGAAGCAGGAGAGGGACTCTTCATTAGGAACTCTGGAGACAGGACAATGGGCAATGGCTTCAAAATGAAAGAGGGCAGGTTGAAATTAGATACTCGGAAGAAATTCTTCCCTGTGAGGGTGGTGAAGCACTGGCACAGACAGCCTGGAGAAGTTATGGACACCCCAACCTGGTGTTCAAGGCCAGGCTGGATGGGGCTCTGAGCAACCTGAGCAAGTAAAAGGTGTCCCCACCCATGTCAGAGAACTAGATGGCCTTTAAGGTCTTTGTCTACCCCGGCCATTCTATGATCCTGTGATTCTGCTGTGGTAGCGTTCAGGATGGAGCGTGTTCTGCATGTTGGCCATTTCCAATACACCATTGGTTCCAGGTGCCTTACACTAGCTTGCTCCCTGAAAATTCGGTCAGAATGAAGAACATCTCTATATATATTAGACACATAATAAATGAAGAAATGGGTTTGCACATTTGTCCACTAAGTTGTGGATGAGATTGCTGTGAAGTTTCATTTGGTTTTCTTGTTTGCTCATGAGGCCGACGGTCCTTGTGTCAGCTGCCTCAAAGGCAGCATTTGCCTCCTCCTCCTCCCTTCTCCCTCCTCCCTCTTTCAATTTCTTTCCCTTGACAATTTAATGTCGTTTTCCCTTTCATACCTGAAAATCCCTGCATGCTTCTGGGCTTTCTCCTTTTTCATGCAGATCTTCTTCCACCCCTGACAATCCATACTTTTCATACCATAAGGGCCTGCTTGCAGGCATAAAAGACTTTGATTCCTTATATCTATGGGAATTTAATTAATAGCTTCATGCCTTTTCATAGAAAGAGTAGGGAATTGATAGCTTGTTCCCTGAAGTACAGAAGGAAGAGAATGAAACATGAATCATGTGGAGTGGAAAAGTTGCTCTCTATTTTCTTCCAAGAACTACCCCAAAAGATACAGGGGGTGATGAAGCCTGGCTAGATGAGTTTCCCTTCTAATGGAAGGAAACAACCACGCCACTTCATACAAGTCAGTCCTATAGAAGAGAGAAATTCACTTCTGGGAACATTGCAGGATTTGAATGCAGAGTCACACTCATCCTTTGTTGCTTTGTTGTCTGCTTGGCATGGAACACGCTGCTTTGAAGAGGGAAGTGACTAACAGACAGTCCACTTTACAAACACATATGCTTCCCTCTTCTTCTGAGACCTCAGCACAGAGCCCTCTTTGGCATGGTACTTCAAGGTAAGAAGGAGCGGGCAGAGGGCACTGCGAACAGACAGCAGTTTGCAGGTTGTATAGGAAAGAGGACTGCCCCTTGAATGTGGTGCAAATACAAACTTCCACCAGTTTCAGGGGTACACTTCAGCCAAGCTTGTTGTCCTGGCACATTTTTTCTCTGTGAAACGCTTTGCGGTATGATCTGGACGACAAGAGATGCAGAGTACGGGGCTACGTAGTGCTGAGAAGGTAAATGTCTGGCCCCAGTGTCTTTTGGCAGAAGCAGTGCACTAGAGCCGTTGGCTGCTGCCACAATGATCTGTGTGAGAAACAGATGCCTAATCCCCTCCGGGAGAGTAAAAGCAGGATTGGTTACAAGAGTCGAAGAGCACTGGGCTGGCGGCTGCCGCATACCAGCTGTAAAAGGAGCATGACTCCTACTGGCCTACCAACCAAACTCATGGTGGCAGTGGTAAAGATTAAAGTTCAGTGAGAGCTATTTGTGCTGCTACCTATGGCCCTTCTGTGGAAACAAATGTGCCTACCTTTAGGTTCCGAGATCCAGAGAACACAATGGTAGTTGCAGCGGAAAAGGGAAGGACAGAGCGCACTGGTGAGTTTGATGTGGCTTACACAGGGCAGGCAGAAGGTGCAGCCCAAGTCTCGCTTTTATTTCTAGAGCCTTTTTCTACGCAAACAGCTGCTGGATGTTTGCAACAAAGATGTGAGTGTGAAAAAGTGAGGGCAGGTCTATGTGGGAAAGAAGATACAAAGCATTGTGCGCAGTTTAAAAGCTGTTTAGAAAAAAAAGGAGTTACTTTGAGAACATCTTCTGTCTTGACACTTCCACCTGTGTGATCTTTAGCTGCTTTGGACATGTCCACAATGAAAGAATGTGAAAATATTTGCGCTGCCAATGTCAGGTTGCACAGGAAAGAGGGTAGGTTGGCAAATGCCTTCTGTCCTGGCACATCTGTCAGTCAGAAGTGCAGCTGAAAACGCTTGGCTGTAGCGATAGTCTCTGTCACTTTGAGAGAATGTGCTGATGCACGTATATATATCATTGAGAAAGTCCGTGAGAATCGCTAGTATGTTTCGTTTGGTTGACAGACTGCAAAGGGAGCGTTATGGCCAGCACTGCCTTTTTGTTGTAGGACTTTTTCTTTGAGAGCAGCCGCTGGACATTTTGAAGCGGTTTGGGATCTTCAAGTGTTAGAGTGCAAGATGGTACCTAGATCTTGAGGGAAAGTGCATATCTCCAGGAAGCTGAATGCAGTTCAGTGGGTGCAAGTTACATGTTGAGCAGCTGATGGCCCAGAAAACTTTCTAAAATGAAGAGGCCATGCTGCAATTGCCTTTTATTTTGAAGCTTCTAAACTGTGCAGCCAACAATGAAATGATTCTTTTTCCTTCTCTGCTACATGCAGGATCCCATTCTGTCAGTACCCGAGAGCCAGGATCCACAGCGGAGCTCTTGTCCCTACACTGCTCCCACACGAACGGGGCTGGGCTAGAAAAGTGCTTGTCTTTTTCCTGGGCACTGTCAGCGCTCTTCTAAATAACCACACCACAGCATTGTCAACTCACAAAACCAGGACACGCACCGAGCCCAGCTCACAACCACCCCCAGGACCCAGCCAAGTCAGAAACGTCCCTGCTCTCCAATCAACTGTGTCAGGACAAAAGGATTTCACCGATCTTCCCCTTCCAAGTGGATACTCTTCTTTGCCCCACACTCAAAGGCCGACACCAGATCTTCTGCCCTAACAAACTTTTTCTCTCTCACAGAGCCTGGTAACAAACTTGAAAATGTCGGCTGAGCTCGCAAAACTGTTGGTGGAGAAAGCTCTTTGCTGCCTACAATTTCAATTGCACCCATCAAACTATAAACATGCACCCTGCTATCGCCACTTTCCTTCTCAGCTCTAGGTACCACCGTAAGCCTTCAATCTCTCAGAGTCAGGATCCAAATGGGATGGCACCAGGGACTGCTCACACAGTCCCTAAAGCTACAAGGGACAAAAACCTGTCCTGCAGAGGCCTGGCCTGGCCTCTGCATTCCCACTGACAGTTCAACAACTCTAACCCAGAGAACTGCCTATTGGGAAAAGCCTTTCAATTCACTGAGACCACCCAAAGTGGCCACCCAAACTTTGCCAAAGGGAGGAGGAACTAGAAGCCCATCTCAAAAGAAATGGCATCCCCTCCTCCAAAATCCAAAGCATCCAGGGCCTGATCCTCTACAAAGGTGTCAGACCACTGCTATTGGGCATTACCTGTGCGGGGCACTAGCTAGGCTGCACACCAAGACCCAGCGCAGCTCTTTACCTTGTCCAAAAGAAGTGTGCTGGCAGAATTTCAAGAAGGCTGCCTTGAGAAAGTGGAAAACACAGGCCAAATGGATTCTTTCAGGAAGGAGACTGCCTTCCAAAGATGGATACCGACTCCATGATTGTACAAATTGAGTCAGTGCTTCCAAACCAAATATGCCAGGATAGAAAGTTGCTGCCGCCCTTAAGCTGCACGACACAGCTTCTTATCTGCACCTCCAACACTGGGGCTAAGTTCTTTCCTTCCCATGAGAAAGCATTGCTGTTCTCCTTCAGGAACTTACAGAGCAAAAGTTGCATACCACGTCCGGTACTGACTCTGTCCAACAATGGCTCCTACACAGAAAGGACCAGGACAGAAATGTCTTGCTGTACTATACCTTCCCACGATACCTTATCATCAGCCCTACCAACATTGCCACCGTATCTTTTACTTCCCAAGCAAGGAAAGGCACTCCAAGTCACTTGGCTTTGCCTTGCCTCCAGTACCATGCCTAGTTTTCCTAGCCTACCCTACCCTAGCTTTGCTTGCTTGCCTATGTCTGCCTTGCCTAGCCCTTCAAATAACTTCCTGGCTTTGCTTTGCCTTGTCTACCACTCTTTGCCTTGCCTTTCATGCAGGTAAGGCAATGCAAAGCAAGTGTAGGCAATTGTAGGCAAGTCAAGGGACAGGTTGGCAAGACTGAAGCCGTGAGGGGAAAGCAAATGGAGTGGTAGGTGAGACAAGTCCCAGAAGTTAGAGGCAAGGCTGGGCATAGGAGGTGATGGTAACCGGAAGGGCTAGGCAAGGCCAAGCCCTGTAGGAAAACTGCAGGCAGGTCAAATGTGAGGCATGGGTATGCAAGGGAATGCAAAGCAATGGAGAATTAGCAGGGCATGGCAAGGAAACTGGTTGGTTGCCCAAAGCAAGGCAAGTGGCAGGTCCATTCAAAGACTGCTGGTACACAAAAGCGGCCCGGACCGACCGCTCTGTCCAGCCTTGATCTTGCATGGGTCATGTTTAATCTGCACCTAAGACACTTGAGTTGCCTGCTTTCCTTTGTATGCAAAAGAACTGTCATTCTGCCCCTGAAGCCCAAGGGTGAAAGATGAACTTTGTGTCCAAAATTCAAGACATGTAAGCATAGATGTCAGAAGAAAGCTGTCAGGACAGATAGGTGTGCTTGCACGTGGCCTCCTCCAGGCTTCCTCTCACAAGCTCCTGAAACGCTGGGGCCTTGAGAAAAAAAAGCCAGTGGAAGCCTGGAGAATCCTAGGAGAAGCAGGCAGGGCAATGCATGTGGAAGAGATTCCACAAAAAGAGAGGTGGTGAATTCCAGGTGGGGGACTGATGAGCAAGGTAATGCAAGGCAAGGAAGGGGTTCAAGGACAAGGCCAGACAAGTGGTGGCTTTGCCAGGCAACACAAAAGAGAGGGAGACAAGGCAATAAGAGTCCTAGAAGGAGAAGGAAATGAAAGATTGGAGCTGGACAAATGGGAAGGAAAAGAAGGATAGGTGAGCAAGTCAATACAAGGCACTGGCTTGGTATGAAGGGCAAGGGAAGGACATGCATGGGTCAGGAAGGCAAGGGAAAAGAAAGGAATTGTCAGCAATGACAAGAAATGCAAGATTGGGTAGGAAAGGCAAGGCAATGTGGGGGAGGGATAGGCAACACAATGGGTATCTTAACAGGAAATGTCCATGCACAGCAAGGCCGAAGGAGAAGTGGTAGAGAGGTCAAGGTGGGAAATAGGTGAGTGTGTGCAGCCAAGAAAGAAAGAAAGAAAGTGCGTAGCTCTCGTGTGTGTGTGTGTGTGTGTGTGTGTGTGTGTGTGTGTGTGTCTGTGTCTGTGTCTGTGTCTGTGTGAAGTTTGCAGGATGTAAAGCAAAGAAAGGTGTCTCTTGATTGTGGAGTGAATGGATGTTTTCGAACGTAAGTGGCAAGGTCCAAGCAACCTTTTCATCCTGGTACATCTGTGTCTGTGAGACATAGTCAGAAACGTCTCCTTTTAGATTCAGACTGCAAGCAGGACATAGAATGTGACTGTGTGAATAGCTGAGCAGGAAAGCACATCACATCAGCATGTTTCAACAGAAGCAGTTAGTGCGAGAAGGAGATGGACGTGTGGGACTCCAGCAATATGGCAATGCACTCAGCTGAGAAGCAAAGTGCAATGCCTCGGTGTATGCTCTGAAAATAAAAGGCTGCAAGGAAAAAGCAAGATTTCGCAGGCCAGTGAAATCTTTCTGTCCTGGCACACTGAGCTGTTTGAAGGTGAACCGCTGTTTGGTTTCACTAAGGACTCGGAGACATGGAGAGGATGTGCTTGTCCATGTAGCTGAGAAGGAAAGTGAGAATCACCGGTACGTTTGGCAGAGTTTGTAGGCTGCGAGGAGAAGGTGACGGCCAGGCCTGGCTTTTGGCTGTGGCACTTGTTGCAAGGAAGAAGCTGCTGGATGGTTAAGCTTTTGGGGATCTGCAAGAGTGAAAGACTACGCTGGTACCTCATAAAACTAATGCTTGTTGATCATCTGGCTGAATCTATGACATAAACCAGAAGTGAAATTTCCCCCCATTTCCCTCAGTTTTTTCACCTTTTCATCCAACAGCCTGGGCCTTTTTCAAGCTGCTGTCAAACGCCTTGCCTTGGAAGCTAGAAGTATCTCAGTTCACCTGCTAAGAAACACAGAAAAGAGCTCAAGTCAATTTCAGAATTGCTCTGAGCAGAGCTGGTGTTTCGGTACCGTAAATTTCCATTGCGAATATGTGCAAAAATCACCATTTTATTAGGCAAAGATTTGAAATACACTAGCAGCTTCATCTTCTTGTCGCTGCAGTCCTTGGAAGTTTTGCTATTTACTGAAACAGGAAACAGGTCAAACACGAGAAGCTTAAGAATCCAAGCTCACTGCCATTGTACAAATAGCACAAACTTGATGAATTCAAGTTACCATTGTAACATACAGAATGGCTCTAGTCAAGCAAATGGATGTGTCGTCCTTCACGGGGGCAGAAAACCTTTCTACCACGTGAACTCTGGGAGTAATCCATCATGCCTCAGTGTGCTGTGGCTGGTCAGAGAGCTACACGATGGGTCTCTTTGCCTATGGCACTCTCAGGGCTCAAAGCTGCACATAAACTCCCTCTCCTTACAGACACGCTAGTAAAGCCCACCGAAAATGCCGTTCTCCAGACAGCTTACTGAAACCAGCTAGGAGTTCCCAGCATCACGCTGGGCACTTCTGTCCACAGATGGCTTTGCTTTTAATGAACCAGAACAGAGCTGCGTTTTTCTAGTCTTTAGCTCTACTAAGGTATTTGATGTAACATGGTGTGAAAAAATCTGTTTCGACAATGATAATAACAGAGGGGATAATGTACCTTTTGCTGCTCCATTCTTCTTTTGCTGCTCCATTTTGCTTGCTTTGTTATTGCTTTCTGTCAAAGAAACGCCAGCAAAATCCCTCATCAAGTCCTGCTGTGAAGACAGACTGCCAGAAAGGTAGAGAAACTTTGAACCTTTTCAAGACCCTTGTAGCACATGTCTTGGTCAATTTGTATGCAGATCCCTTCTCCAGCAGGACTTTTTTGCACCGTTAGCGCACATTGAACTGAATCCAGTACAAAAGCAGTGAATAGAGGAACTTTTCTTTTCATTGGAATGGTGATAAAAATGCATATCAAATAAAAGCATTTTAGAGCAGCAGGAAGATTTTCTATGTAGCTAGCAAATCATAAAAAGATGCATATTTACCGGTGGGGTTCCTCTGGGAATTTCAAAGAATTCCAGACAGAAAACACAGCTTAGTAAACTGCAAATCTAAATCACAGTATCTAGAAAGGTGACATGAAAAAGAGCAAGAGGAAGAAAACCAAAAAGAAAACCAAAGGAAGCCAGAAATAAGGCACAACCTCTCCTCCTTCTCCGCTTACTACAGTACCTTAGAAGTACCTACGAGTGTCCTAACAGTCACATAAGTAGAAAACTGTGCCAAGAACAATTGTGGAAACTGGAAAACCATGCTATCCCAACAGAAACATAGGGTTTGCTTTCACGACGATTAAATCTGCATGCAATGCGTACGGTAAGGGTATGTTTTGTATATTCAAAAACAATTCAAAAATATTTCCAAATTGAAGGGGCTGCTTTTTATTTCTCTTGAATTACTTGGCTAAATATGGTGCAGGTTAAAATACTGCAGAGATGTGGTTCATTTTCCAGATGCCAACTGCAAAGGAGGGAAGCATTTTGTGTGCTTAAGAAAGTCAAGTATTGGAGAGTGTTTTTGTTACTTCTTTAGAAGGTTAGAATATGCATAAAAGATGCTAGCTGGGGACTTACAATTAATGAATTATTTACTGTCACTAGGTCAAATGACATTAGCTTTCAAAAAGGAAAAGTAGTCTTATTCCACGTGCCAATTTTAAAGCAGATTAATAAGCCTTCAGCAGAATATGGATATGAAGAGGGATATGACATGAAAGGGTAAGCAACACTGGTGACAGCAAAAGGCTTACCTGCTTCACACAAATACAGGAGATAAACTACTATTTTTACACAAACATTGCTATCCAGAGCTTTCCTTGAAAAGTTTCAATGCCAATCATGACAGTAAAATTCGGAGTGACAGTAAAATTCACTCTATCATGAATAAAATTTACTCAATCATGACAGCAAAATTTGCTCAATGATGAGTAAAATTCTTCGTGTAAGCGAAGTACCTTAAGCAAAGGGTAGCTCAAGCATAATTGGCATTTGATGTCAACAAAGGCAACTTGGCCTGCACGTGTCACATCTACTGCATTAAAAAGCTTACTCTGTCTCAGATTCCTTTTGAGGGATACCAACGCAAGCCGTTAAACTGCATGAAAATGATGACTTAAAGGAGGACATATTAGAAGAATGGAATAATGGTTAATGTTCTTTTCCTTCCAACTGCTTTCTTTGCCCTTCTAAATTTTTTAAGTCCTTCCTGGTATCACCGTGATAGCAGTGCAGCAAGTGTTTGGTTGTAAGCTGTCCATATTGCCAGCTTCTGGACTGCCTTCAGAAAACTTCCCACTGGTTTTGGATAGAAATCACAAGCAGTAGAGATGACAAAGACTGCAGAAACCTTCTCATCTCCTTCTAGAGCAGGAGCGTGTCTTTGACCCACTCTTAACTAGACAACTTTCATCAGTCATGAGAGAGTCTCATGTTCAAGAGCTAAGCAATGACAGCTGTAAATGACAAAAAGCACACTGATATTTTCTTGGGACTCCAGCAGAGAGCAATGAAGGAGCTTGAATTCACCTTCTTGGAAAGTTTGAAAATGCACATGAAGTTTAGGAGAGGAGCTAAGCCATGGTAACTTTTGTTGAGTATGTCTGCGTAGACAGAGTTTCCATCACCGCAGAAGGAATGTCATTTAACCCACATAATCATCTCTAGCTGCTAAGCTGCGCTTACTGCAGATTATCCGCAACATATTTTACAGGGTGAGCTTTTATGTGTAATCCCTGAGTAACATTCCAGAGAGAAGTATTTTGGAGGGGGGGAAAGCCCAACTCTTAACTTTTTCAAATAATGGTTACATTTGAAAGTCAAAAAAGATGTAAAACCTTTCTTTCCTAGACGTATTACCAGCACAAACTGTACCAGAATTTACGACGCTTTTATTATGGCAGCATAACTCTACCGTGGACGCTCTGGCTCTGGACTATTCCTTAAGAAACAAAGTCCCCGAGAGAAATAAAACAAAATTAGCCAAAAATATTGGGCTGGATGATTTCAAAGGCTATGTACTAAAGGCCAAACACTTGTAATAATAGTAAAGAGTGGACTAAAAGTTAAAGCATTACTCAGTTCAAAGATATCTTGTTCTCACAGAAGACTGTAAAAAACCTCTCTTTTTCTGGGTCTGTTTTGTGCATTTAGATGTACCTTCTACTCCTTTCCACTGTATGCGAATGTTTATGACAAGGTTGGAGGACCTCATGTAACCTTCTATAAGTAAAGAAAGAGAAGCCAGTAAAGCAAGGCAAAATTGTTAATGGCAGGTGGAAAGAGGGAGGCCAAGAATAGAAAACAAAAGAACAATAATAATTAAACGCCCTCCCTGTCTTCTGTGAAAAGTAAAGGCACAGACAAGAAAGAACAACTGCAAAATTCTCACGAGAAAAACGCACTTTATCTGGCTCAAGTATTTTGTGCTACATTTCTTGCTGTTTTCTCATGCCAAACATCTTAACCATTGAAGGTGTCCCTTTTCTCTTTCTGGAATACAGCTAGGAAGATGGCTGTGTCATTGCTGTCAAGCTGTTATTCTCAGAGGTGTCCAGTTGAAAGTCCTAGATGAACTGATTTGCTCTGTCTCTTTAATATGGCATGACTTAACCACTTCCAGTTTCAGCAGCTGGACTTGCCCAGCCCTACAATTCTTTAATCTTTGAATGGTTATATAAGCTCCTTGGCAACTGGCATTTGTAAGTCCATGAAACTGTGCAGAATTTGCACTATGAGATGATGCCAAATGAGTCATGGCAGTAGATTAACTAGGACATGCAAAGCAGAGAGGAGGGAATGAGAGCACAAGAAGAGGGTACAATCTCCTTTTTTTCTGCAACAGGGCTAACACCGTAGAAATCAAAAGGAACACAAATCCTCCTAGGGGTAGTTCTTGCAAAAAACAAAGACTTCTTTTTGTGTTCACAGATCACAGCAAAATGCGGATGACAAAACCAGGCCATTAAGTCACATACAGTATGAAGCAGTATGAAAGAGGAAAGCAGCTGAGAGCGTCAACCCTGCTGAGTAGTCTCAGTATTCTTCTCGACATTAGCAGAAATTTGAAATGAGGCTCTGAAAATTACAAAGGAGGCAGAAGAAAAGGGAGCAATGACTCCTCTGGCATAGTGTTTCCTAACAGGGATCTTCAAAATGTAAAGATTGTATCATCCTTTCAACTGAAGGAAGGTATTAAAACAACAGGAAGGAAATGGCATCACATGCTAGAAAGACTGGGCAGTGTACTTCTAGACAGAAAGGCCACTGATGGAAAACCGACTAAACTGGCACCAATGCAGCAGCATTGTATTAAAGCCCAAAAATACCCACCGCTTCACTCTTTGCCATTCCGTTCATATGGACACGGCAGCTCTGCAACATTCCTACTGATCATCTCCTTGGCAAACTGGGAGTGAGGGTCCCTAGTGATGCAGAGTCCCCAGGCAGGTGCAGAGGAGAGCTGCTTTTTTGCAAAAACCAGGCTTTTGAAGCACTCAGGCCTTTATCAGTTCCATAGCTTTAAGCCATAACAAAATTCATTCAACCAACCATCCTACACCACGCTGTGAACACGTGACGATTCTAGAACTTGTTGATCTACCTCTGATTCAGCGGCCTCACCTTCCCATAGTCCTTTTCTGCTTAGCCAAAGTATCGGGCCTCAGCCCAAGGCCTTCCTTTTGTAAGCTTCTACCTATATGCAGCAGCAAACCACTACTTTTTTCCGTGCCAAGAGTTTAAGTAGATGATTTGCATCTGCCCTTCCGGTGAAACATAATGGGGAGAGAAAATCCTGTCGGAAATGTTCAGTCCTTCAGTTTTCTAGACAGGCCAAATCAAAAGAAAAGCAAGCTATAGGATTGTGTACTTGCTCTTACAAAGCACCTGCTGCCCTCTGACAATGAACTAGCAGAAAACCAGCAAAAATAAGACTTGAGGCAAACAACCCTTTGAAGGGAATTATGACATGATAAAGAAAGACAACACATTTCCAGCTTGTCGAGATACTTGAAATGTCAGCAAAGGCTTGAGGGCAAAGGCTGAACGAATGGGGAAAGGTTACAAGAATCCCAAGAAAAACATGACCATGGATTAAAAGAATCCCAACAGGTCAACTGACCTGTTGAAGTTTTCAGGAAATCAGTGGCTGCTGATTTAGATAGGCCATTCAAGTTAATTTACCCGCGCACCTTCCACTCCTTTTTCACCTGTCACCATCACAGGGTGAATTGTGACCATGGAATCACAATTCTTTGGATTCTGTTCTTAGCTTTAGGAGACAACTACAGCAGCTGAAGTAGCTGTTACTGATGTGATACCCAGGAACACAGAGTTGACATGTTTCATTCGTGTCCAATCACAACTAGCAATACTAAGAGGATAGGATTGGCCTCTTTTCATGATGCTTTTCTTATTTTACAGCCTGCTATGATTCTGCTGAAACTTTTTCATTAGTTTCTCTCTAAAAAGGAGAAAGTCCAATGTCCCTCCCTACTGGTGCAGGTTTACCATTCGGTTTGTCGAGTCTAAAAATGGAATTGGAACTAGCAGGAATTACTGTGTTTAAAGCGTCCCGTCCGTTCAGACAATCTCAGGTCGATAAAAGCCTAGATGTTATTGGCTAAATACTGTTTCCCCCAAGAGCGGACGCACGCAATTTAATCCAACTTTTTATAACAAACTCCAATAATACAGAATCCAGTCATACAAAAGAGTCACAAAGAAGCAGGAAGAATTATCGGACCATTTAGGGTAGCAAACTTCTCACCTTCTTTTGGAGTGAGCATAATCTGCTAGCTGAAGTAACAAACTTGAGGACAGAAATCGCCCTACTATTGAGAAGTTGTTGACAAGGGAACCACCTAAGCTGTGTGACTTTCCCTTTTCTATCCATTGGTCAAGCCTAGTAGCCTAAAATTTACGGGCTCAATCAAAGACAAATGCAATCTAGTCAGAGGTCTATGAAAAGTCCAAAACTAATCAGAATTCTTCTTAGACAATGGAAATGGAAGCAGAGCTACCAATTTCCTTGCAACATATCCCTAAAACTCATTCCTTTCTAGTCATAACTAATGTATAGCCACCAGTACAATCAGGAAAAGATGAAACTTACAGATGTCAGCGAGGGAAGGATTTGAAAGAACTCTTCCCATTATTCATCGTCTAGACAGCAACTATCATTAAAATCAGAGCCCTTTTAGTAGGGCTTTCCTTGTGGGAAATTCAGGACTCCAGGACAACGGAGCAAGAGGATTAAGCAGAAGCCGTTGATTGTTGACATGATGCACTTACACATTCTAAATCTCTGCACACGCTAGGCCCGCATTTTTATCTTGGTGCCTTTGTTATGTCCACGCATTCTGTGTGCACCTCTCAGAAGATACGTTTGGTTACAGTCCAGGCACTTTGCTGCCCCCCGTTATCGAGTTCTTGTAGTCTTGGAATTTGGTTTCTCAGCTTCTCTTTCTTATTTTAGCACGGCTTATGTCTTAGTAACCTTGATGAATTCCAGAGGGCTCTGAGAAAATTCTGATAAGAACATATTCCAGCTGGATGGCTGGTGCACCCTTTAGTCTAAGAGGTTCAGATACATTGCTACAATTTCCCCCTTCTTCGTCTTGCACCAGCTAAACCCTTTCCCACCCTATTTTCTTCCAAGAGGCTCACCAGTTTCATGATGCATGGAATAACAAGAAGCAATATAATAATGACTACTAGTAACAACAAAGTTCCCTTTACAAGATCTTTCAACCATCGAGTTGTTTCCCATCTCTCAAACCATTCAGGCGTAACCCTCTCATTCCCAATCAATTTCTTCATGTTATCTTGTCCTTGTTTGAGTTTCCAGTGAATGACTGCAGAATGGTTAGAGAGGTTCAAAAAACACATTCCTTCCAAATCCTCACACTCTTGCCCATGTGCTAACAAGAAAGCTAGAGCAGCATTATTTTGCAGTGTGCAATGACTAATGGTATCTACACCAGTGAGAACCTGATTTAAAATCGCTGATCTTACCTTGAGTTGTTTGACCACTCAGCATCGCAACTTAATAAGCAAACTCAAAGCTTGACCAACAGCGACACCTGCTGTCAGGAGTGGCGCAATTAATAGAGAGGAGCGCCCAAACCAGTACACAATTGAGGCAAAGGCGTTTTAAGCTTAGGCTTCTTCTTTCAGTTCCCTGGAGGCGAAGGGAGTTCTTCACACACAATGCATTGTGCCGCTGGGGGTACGTTCCGGTGGGGCGCTTGTGCCGAAAGACGCCCAGGACACAACGCCGTGTTGTTAATATTTGTTTGTCGCGTTTCGGAAGCTGCTCTTAGCCGAGTCCCCCGGAGGCGAAGAAGCGGCTTCTTCGCACACAGAGCATTGTGGCGAGCGCAGGGAGCTCCTGAGAGCGGTTTGTGCCGAAGGAAGCCCGGGACCGGCACTTAGCTTCGGAGAGCTGCGTATCTGCGTCTTCTGCGTGTCTTGCCGCTCAACACTCAGCAAAAAGCTTTTCCACCATATCTTGCAAAGAGAAACTCTGCCAGGAAAGAAAACATCCAAAATCTTGTTCTAAAGCTTGCACGGAGGTCTGCAAAGAGTTTGGCAAGAATGAAAGGTAGTTGTCCAAAACTCGTTCTTTTCCAATAGAATAACCATGGAAAAGGCAGGAGAGTGGTAAAGTTCTGTTTTCTCTAAGTCTGAATGCTGCCCACACTGTGCCTGTGTGCTGCAGCTTGCATCTTCGCCTTTGGGAAGCTGCCGCTCGCCGATTCTCCCGCAGGCGAAGAAGCGGCTTCTTCGCACACAGAGCATTGTGGCGAGCGCAGGGAGCTCCTGAGAGCGGTTTGTGCCGAAAGAAGCCCGGGACCGGCACTTAGCTTCGGAGAGCTGCGTATCTGCGTCTTCTGCGTGTCTTGCCGCTCTACACTCAGCAAAAAGCTTTTCCACCATATCTTGCAAAGAGAAACTCTGCCAGGAAAGAAAACATCCAAAATCTTGTTCTAAAGCTTGCACGGAGGTCTGCAAAGAGTTTGGCAAGAATGAAAGGTAGTTGTCCAAAACTCGTTCTTTTCCAATAGAATAACCATGGAAAAGGCAGGAGAGTGGTAAAGTACTGTTTTCTCTAAGTCTGAAGGCTGCCCACACTGTGCCTGTGTGCTGCAGCTTGCATCTTCGCCTTTGGCAAGCTGCCGCTCGCCGATTCTCCCGGAGGCGAAGAAGCGGCTTCTTCGCACACAGAGCATTGTGGCGAGCGCAGGGAGCTCCTGAGAGCGGTTTGTGCCGAAAGAAGCCCGGGACCGGCACTTAGCTTCGGAGAGCTGCGTATCTGCGTCTTCTGCGTGTCTTGCCGCTCTACACTCAGCAAAAAGCTTTTCCAGCATATCTTGCAAGGAGAAACTCTGCCAGGAAAGAAAACATCCAAAATCTTGTTCTAAAGCTTGCACGGGGGTCTGCAAAGAGTTTGGCAAGAATGAAAGGTAGTTGTCCAAAACTCGTTCTTTTCCAATAGAATAACCATGGAAAAGGCAGGAGAGTGGTAAAGTACTGTTTTCTCTAAGTCTGAAGGCTGCCCACACTGTGCCTGTGTGCTGCAGCTTGCATCTTCGCCTTTGGGAAGCTGCCGCTCGCCGATTCTCCCGCAGGCGAAGAAGCGGCTTCTTCGCACACAGAGCATTGTGGCGAGCGCAGGGAGCTCCTGAGAGCGGTTTGTGCCGAAAGAAGCCCGGGACCGGCACTTAGCTTCGGAGAGCTGCGTATCTGCGTCTTCTGCGTGTCTTGCCGCTCTACACTCAGCCAAAAGCTTTTCCACCATATCTTGCAAGGAGAAACTCTGCCAGGAAAGAAAACATCCAAAATCTTGTTCTAAAGCTTGCACGGGGGTCTGCAAAGAGTTTGGCAAGAATGAAAGGTAGTTGTCCAAAACTCGTTCTTTTCCAATAGAATAACCATGGAAAAGGCAGGAGAGTGGTAAAGTACTGTTTTCTCTAAGTCTGAAGGCTGCCCACACTGTGCCTGTGTGCTGCAGCTTGCATCTTCGCCTTTGGGAAGCTGCCGCTCGCCGATTCTCCCGGAGGCGAAGAAGCGGCTTCTTCGCACACAGAGCATTGTGGCGAGCGCAGGGAGCTGCTGAGAGCGGTTTGTGCCGAAAGAAGCCCGGGACCGGCACTTAGCTTCGGAGAGCTGCGTATCTGCGTCTTCTGCGTGTCTTGCCGCTCTACACTCAGCAAAAAGCTTTTCCACCATATCTTGCAAGGAGAAACTCTGCCAGGAAAGAAAACATCCAAAATCTTGTTCTAAAGCTTGCACGGGGGTCTGCAAAGAGTTTGGCAAGAATGAAAGGTAGTTGTCCAAAACTCGTTCTTTTCCAATAGAATAACCATGGAAAAGGCAGGAGAGTGGTAAAGTACTGTTTTCTCTAAGTCTGAAGGCTGCCCACACTGTGCCTGCGTGCTGCAGCTTGCATCTTCGCCTTTGGGAAGCTGCCGCTCGCCGATTCTCCCGGAGGCGAAGAAGCGGCTTCTTCGCACACAGAGCATTGTGGCGAGCGCAGGGAGCTCCTGAGAGCGGTTTGTGCCGAAAGAAGCCCGGGACCGGCACTTAGCTTCGGAGAGCTGCGTATCTGCGTCTTCTGCGTGTCTTGCCGCTCTACACTCAGCAAAAAGCTTTTCCACCATATCTTGCAAGGAGAAACTCTGCCAGGAAAGAAAACATCCAAAATCTTGTTCTAAAGCTTGCACGGGGGTCTGCAAAGAGTTTGGCAAGAATGAAAGGTAGTTGTCCAAAACTCGTTCTTTTCCAATAGAATAACCATGGAAAAGGCAGGAGAGTGGTAAAGTACTGTTTTCTCTAAGTCTGAAGGCTGCCCACACTGTGCCTGTGTGCTGCAGCTTGCATCTTCGCCTTTGGGAAGCTGCCGCTCGCCGATTCTCCCGCAGGCGAAGAAGCGGCTTCTTCGCACACAGAGCATTGTGGCGAGCGCAGGGAGCTCCTGAGAGCGGTTTGTGCCGAAAGAAGCCCGGGACCGGCACTTAGCTTCGGAGAGCTGCGTATCTGCGTCTTCTGCGTGTCTTGCCGCTCTACACTCAGCCAAAAGCTTTTCCACCATATCTTGCAAGGAGAAACTCTGCCAGGAAAGAAAACATCCAAAATCTTGTTCTAAAGCTTGCACGGGGGTCTGCAAAGAGTTTGGCAAGAATGAAAGGTAGTTGTCCAAAACTCGTTCTTTTCCAATAGAATAACCATGGAAAAGGCAGGAGAGTGGTAAAGTACTGTTTTCTCTAAGTCTGAAGGCTGCCCACACTGTGCCTGTGTGCTGCAGCTTGCATCTTCGCCTTTGGGAAGCTGCCGCTCGCCGATTCTCCCGGAGGCGAAGAAGCGGCTTCTTCGCACACAGAGCATTGTGGCGAGCGCAGGGAGCTCCTGAGAGCGGTTTGTGCCGAAAGAAGCCCGGGACCGGCACTTAGCTTCGGAGAGCTGCGTATCTGCGTCTTCTGCGTGTCTTGCCGCTCTACACTCAGCCAAAAGCTTTTCCACCATATCTTGCAAGGAGAAACTCTGCCAGGAAAGAAAACATCCAAAATCTTGTTCTAAAGCTTGCACGGGGGTCTGCAAAGAGTTTGGCAAGAATGAAAGGTAGTTGTCCAAAACTCGTTCTTTTCCAATAGAATAACCATGGAAAAGGCAGGAGAGTGGTAAAGTACTGTTTTCTCTAAGTCTGAAGGCTGCCCACACTGTGCCTGTGTGCTGCAGCTTGCATCTTCGCCTTTGGGAAGCTGCCGCTCGCCGATTCTCCCGGAGGCGAAGAAGCGGCTTCTTCGCACACAGAGCATTGTGGCGAGCGCAGGGAGCTCCTGAGAGCGGTTTGTGCCGAAAGAAGCCCGGGACCGGCACTTAGCTTCGGAGAGCTGCGTATCTGCGTCTTCTGCGTGTCTTGCCGCTCTACACTCAGCCAAAAGCTTTTCCACCATATCTTGCAAGGAGAAACTCTGCCAGGAAAGAAAACATCCAAAATCTTGTTCTAAAGCTTGCACGGGGGTCTGCAAAGAGTTTGGCAAGAATGAAAGGTAGTTGTCCAAAACTCGTTCTTTTCCAATAGAATAACCATGGAAAAGGCAGGAGAGTGGTAAAGTACTGTTTTCTCTAAGTCTGAAGGCTGCCCACACTGTGCCTGTGTGCTGCAGCTTGCATCTTCGCCTTTGGGAAGCTGCCGCTCGCCGATTCTCCCGGAGGCGAAGAAGCGGCTTCTTCGCACACAGAGCATTGTGGCGAGCGCAGGGAGCTGCTGAGAGCGGTTTGTGCCGAAAGAAGCCCGGGACCGGCACTTAGCTTCGGAGAGCTGCGTATCTGCGTCTTCTGCGTGTCTTGCCGCTCTACACTCAGCAAAAAGCTTTTCCACCATATCTTGCAAGGAGAAACTCTGCCAGGAAAGAAAACATCCAAAATCTTGTTCTAAAGCTTGCACGGGGGTCTGCAAATAGTTTGGCAAGAATGAAAGGTAGTTGTCCAAAACTCGTTCTTTTCCAATAGAATAACCATGGAAAAGGCAGGAGAGTGGTAAAGTACTGTTTTCTCTAAGTCTGAAGGCTGCCCACACTGTGCCTGTGTGCTGCAGCTTGCATCTTCGCCTTTGGGAAGCTGCCGCTCGCCGATTCTCCCGCAGGCGAAGAAGCGGCTTCTTCGCACACAGAGCATTGTGGCGAGCGCAGGGAGCTCCTGAGAGCGGTTTGTGCCGAAAGAAGCCCGGGACCGGCACTTAGCTTCGGAGAGCTGCGTATCTGCGTCTTCTGCGTGTCTTGCCGCTCTACACTCAGCAAAAAGCTTTTCCACCATATCTTGCAAGGAGAAACTCTGCCAGGAAAGAAAACATCCAAAATCTTGTTCTAAAGCTTGCACGGGGGTCTGCAAAGAGTTTGGCAAGAATGAAAGGTAGTTGTCCAAAACTCGTTCTTTTCCAATAGAATAACCATGGAAAAGGCAGGAGAGTGGTAAAGTACTGTTTTCTCTAAGTCTGAATGCTGCCCACACTGTGCCTGTGTGCTGCAGCTTGCATCTTCGCCTTTGGGAAGCTGCCGCTCGCCGATTCTCCCGCAGGCGAAGAAGCGGCTTCTTCGCACACAGAGCATTGTGGCGAGCGCAGGGAGCTCCTGAGAGCGGTTTGTGCCGAAAGAAGCCCGGGACCGGCACTTAGCTTCGGAGAGCTGCGTATCTGCGTCTTCTGCGTGTCTTGCCGCTCTACACTCAGCAAAAAGCTTTTCCACCATATCTTGCAAGGAGAAACTCTGCCAGGAAAGAAAACATCCAAAATCTTGTTCTAAAGCTTGCACGGGGGTCTGCAAAGAGTTTGGCAAGAATGAAAGGTAGTTGTCCAAAACTTGTTCTTTTCCAATAGAATAACCATGGAAAAGGCAGGAGAGTGGTAAAGTACTGTTTTCTCTAAGTCTGAAGGCTGCCCACACTGTGCCTGTGTGCTGCAGCTTGCATCTTCGCCTTTGGGAAGCTGCCGCTCGCCGATTCTCCCGCAGGCGAAGAAGCGGCTTCTTCGCACACAGAGCATTGTGGCGAGCGCAGGGAGCTGCTGAGAGCGGTTTGTGCCGAAAGAAGCCCGGGACCGGCACTTAGCTTCGGAGAGCTGCGTATCTGCGTCTTCTGCGTGTCTTGCCGCTCTACACTCAGCAAAAAGCTTTTCCACCATATCTTGCAAGGAGAAACTCTGCCAGGAAAGAAAACATCCAAAATCTTGTTCTAAAGCTTGCACGGGGGTCTGCAAAGAGTTTGGCAAGAATGAAAGGTAGTTGTCCAAAACTCGTTCTTTTCCAATAGAATAACCATGGAAAAGGCAGGAGAGTGGTAAAGTACTGTTTTCTCTAAGTCTGAAGGCTGCCCACACTGTGCCTGCGTGCTGCAGCTTGCATCTTCGCCTTTGGGAAGCTGCCGCTCGCCGATTCTCCCGGAGGCGAAGAAGCGGCTTCTTCGCACACAGAGCATTGTGGCGAGCGCAGGGAGCTCCTGAGAGCGGTTTGTGCCGAAAGAAGCCCGGGACCGGCACTTAGCTTCGGAGAGCTGCATATCTGCGTCTTCTGCGTGTCTTGCCGCTCTACACTCAGCAAAAAGCTTTTCCACCATATCTTGCAAGGAGAAACTCTGCCAGGAAAGAAAACATCCAAAATCTTGTTCTAAAGCTTGCACGGGGGTCTGCAAAGAGTTTGGCAAGAATGAAAGGTAGTTGTCCAAAACTCGTTCTTTTCCAATAGAATAACCATGGAAAAGGCAGGAGAGTGGTAAAGTACTGTTTTCTCTAAGTCTGAAGGCTGCCCACACTGTGCCTGTGTGCTGCAGCTTGCATCTTCGCCTTTGGGAAGCTGCCGCTCGCCGATTCTCCCGGAGGCGAAGAAGCGGCTTCTTCGCACACAGAGCATTGTGGCGAGCGCAGGGAGCTCCTGAGAGCGGTTTGTGCCGAAAGAAGCCCGGGACCGGCACTTAGCTTCGGAGAGCTGCGTATCTGCGTCTTCTGCGTGTCTTGCCGCTCTACACTCAGCCAAAAGCTTTTCCACCATATCTTGCAAGGAGAAACTCTGCCAGGAAAGAAAACATCCAAAATCTTGTTCTAAAGCTTGCACGGGGGTCTGCAAAGAGTTTGGCAAGAATGAAAGGTAGTTGTCCAAAACTCGTTCTTTTCCAATAGAATAACCATGGAAAAGGCAGGAGAGTGGTAAAGTACTGTTTTCTCTAAGTCTGAAGGCTGCCCACACTGTGCCTGTGTGCTGCAGCTTGCATCTTCGCCTTTGGGAAGCTGCCGCTCGCCGATTCTCCCGCAGGCGAAGAAGCGGCTTCTTCGCACACAGAGCATTGTGGCGAGCGCAGGGAGCTCCTGAGAGCGGTTTGTGCCGAAAGAAGCCCGGGACCGGCACTTAGCTTCGGAGAGCTGCGTATCTGCGTCTTCTGCGTGTCTTGCCGCTCTACACTCAGCAAAAAGCTTTTCCACCATATCTTGCAAGGAGAAACTCTGCCAGGAAAGAAAACATCCAAAATCTTGTTCTAAAGCTTGCACGGGGGTCTGCAAAGAGTTTGGCAAGAATGAAAGGTAGTTGTCCAAAACTCGTTCTTTTCCAATAGAATAACCATGGAAAAGGCAGGAGAGTGGTAAAGTACTGTTTTCTCTAAGTCTGAATGCTGCCCACGCTGTGCCTGTGTGCTGCAGCTTGCATCTTCGCCTTTGGGAAGCTGCCGCTCGCCGATTCTCCCGGAGGCGAAGAAGCGGCTTCTTCGCACACAGAGCATTGTGGCGAGCGCAGGGAGCTCCTGAGAGCGGTTTGTGCCGAAAGAAGCCCGGGACCGGCACTTAGCTTCGGAGAGCTGCGTATCTGCGTCTTCTGCGTGTCTTGCCGCTCTACACTCAGCCAAAAGCTTTTCCACCATATCTTGCAAGGAGAAACTCTGCCAGGAAAGAAAACATCCAAAATCTTGTTCTAAAGCTTGCACGGGGGTCTGCAAAGAGTTTGGCAAGAATGAAAGGTAGTTGTCCAAAACTCGTTCTTTTCCAATAGAATAACCATGGAAAAGGCAGGAGAGTGGTAAAGTACTGTTTTCTCTAAGTCTGAAGGCTGCCCACACTGTGCCTGCGTGCTGCAGCTTGCATCTTCGCCTTTGGGAAGCTGCCGCTCGCCGATTCTCCCGGAGGTGAAGAAGCGGCTTCTTCGCACACAGAGCATTGTGGCGAGCGCAGGGAGCTCCTGAGAGCGGTTTGTGCCGAAAGAAGCCCGGGACCGGCACTTAGCTTCGGAGAGCTGCGTATCTGCGTCTTCTGCGTGTCTTGCCGCTCTACACTCAGCCAAAAGCTTTTCCACCATATCTTGCAAGGAGAAACTCTGCCAGGAAAGAAAACATCCAAAATCTTGTTCTAAAGCTTGCACGGGGGTCTGCAAAGAGTTTGGCAAGAATGAAAGGTAGTTGTCCAAAACTCGTTCTTTTCCAATAGAATAACCATGGAAAAGGCAGGAGAGTGGTAAAGTACTGTTTTCTCTAAGTCTGAAGGCTGCCCACACTGTGCCTGTGTGCTGCAGCTTGCATCTTCGCCTTTGGGAAGCTGCCGCTCGCCGATTCTCCCGGAGGCGAAGAAGCGGCTTCTTCGCACACAGAGCATTGTGGCGAGCGCAGGGAGCTCCTGAGAGCGGTTTGTGCCGAAAGAAGCCCGGGACCGGCACTTAGCTTCGGAGAGCTGCGTATCTGCGTCTTCTGCGTGTCTTGCCGCTCTACACTCAGCAAAAAGCTTTTCCAGCATATCTTGCAAGGAGAAACTCTGCCAGGAAAGAAAACATCCAAAATCTTGTTCTAAAGCTTGCACGGGGGTCTGCAAAGAGTTTGGCAAGAATGAAAGGTAGTTGTCCAAAACTCGTTCTTTTCCAATAGAATAACCATGGAAAAGGCAGGAGAGTGGTAAAGTACTGTTTTCTCTAAGTCTGAAGGCTGCCCACACTGTGCCTGTGTGCTGCAGCTTGCATCTTCGCCTTTGGGAAGCTGCCGCTCGCCGATTCTCCCGCAGGCGAAGAAGCGGCTTCTTCGCACACAGAGCATTGTGGCGAGCGCAGGGAGCTCCTGAGAGCGGTTTGTGCCGAAAGAAGCCCGGGACCGGCACTTAGCTTCGGAGAGCTGCGTATCTGCGTCTTCTGCGTGTCTTGCCGCTCTACACTCAGCAAAAAGCTTTTCCACCATATCTTGCAAGGAGAAACTCTGCCAGGAAAGAAAACATCCAAAATCTTGTTCTAAAGCTTGCACGGGGGTCTGCAAAGAGTTTGGCAAGAATGAAAGGTAGTTGTCCAAAACTCGTTCTTTTCCAATAGAATAACCATGGAAAAGGCAGGAGAGTGGTAAAGTACTGTTTTCTCTAAGTCTGAATGCTGCCCACGCTGTGCCTGTGTGCTGCAGCTTGCATCTTCGCCTTTGGGAAGCTGCCGCTCGCCGATTCTCCCGGAGGCGAAGAAGCGGCTTCTTCGCACACAGAGCATTGTGGCGAGCGCAGGGAGCTCCTGAGAGCGGTTTGTGCCGAAAGAAGCCCGGGACCGGCACTTAGCTTCGGAGAGCTGCGTATCTGCGTCTTCTGCGTGTCTTGCCGCTCTACACTCAGCCAAAAGCTTTTCCACCATATCTTGCAAGGAGAAACTCTGCCAGGAAAGAAAACATCCAAAATCTTGTTCTAAAGCTTGCACGGGGGTCTGCAAAGAGTTTGGCAAGAATGAAAGGTAGTTGTCCAAAACTCGTTCTTTTCCAATAGAATAACCATGGAAAAGGCAGGAGAGTGGTAAAGTACTGTTTTCTCTAAGTCTGAAGGCTGCCCACACTGTGCCTGTGTGCTGCAGCTTGCATCTTCGCCTTTGGGAAGCTGCCGCTCGCCGATTCTCCCGGAGGCGAAGAAGCGGCTTCTTCGCACACAGAGCATTGTGGCGAGCGCAGGGAGCTCCTGAGAGCGGTTTGTGCCGAAAGAAGCCCGGGACCGGCACTTAGCTTCGGAGAGCTGCGTATCTGCGTCTTCTGCGTGTCTTGCCGCTCTACACTCAGCAAAAAGCTTTTCCACCATATCTTGCAAGGAGAAACTCTGCCAGGAAAGAAAACATCCAAAATCTTGTTCTAAAGCTTGCACGGGGGTCTGCAAATAGTTTGGCAAGAATGAAAGGTAGTTGTCCAAAACTCGTTCTTTTCCAATAGAATAACCATGGAAAAGGCAGGAGAGTGGTAAAGTACTGTTTTCTCTAAGTCTGAAGGCTGCCCACACTGTGCCTGTGTGCTGCAGCTTGCATCTTCGCCTTTGGGAAGCTGCCGCTCGCCGATTCTCCCGCAGGCGAAGAAGCGGCTTCTTCGCACACAGAGCATTGTGGCGAGCGCAGGGAGCTCCTGAGAGCGGTTTGTGCCGAAAGAAGCCCGGGACCGGCACTTAGCTTCGGAGAGCTGCGTATCTGCGTCTTCTGCGTGTCTTGCCGCTCTACACTCAGCAAAAAGCTTTTCCACCATATCTTGCAAGGAGAAACTCTGCCAGGAAAGAAAACATCCAAAATCTTGTTCTAAAGCTTGCACGGGGGTCTGCAAAGAGTTTGGCAAGAATGAAAGGTAGTTGTCCAAAACTCGTTCTTTTCCAATAGAATAACCATGGAAAAGGCAGGAGAGTGGTAAAGTACTGTTTTCTCTAAGTCTGAATGCTGCCCACACTGTGCCTGTGTGCTGCAGCTTGCATCTTCGCCTTTGGGAAGCTGCCGCTCGCCGATTCTCCCGCAGGCGAAGAAGCGGCTTCTTCGCACACAGAGCATTGTGGCGAGCGCAGGGAGCTCCTGAGAGCGGTTTGTGCCGAAAGAAGCCCGGGACCGGCACTTAGCTTCGGAGAGCTGCGTATCTGCGTCTTCTGCGTGTCTTGCCGCTCTACACTCAGCAAAAAGCTTTTCCACCATATCTTGCAAGGAGAAACTCTGCCAGGAAAGAAAACATCCAAAATCTTGTTCTAAAGCTTGCACGGGGGTCTGCAAAGAGTTTGGCAAGAATGAAAGGTAGTTGTCCAAAACTCGTTCTTTTCCAATAGAATAACCATGGAAAAGGCAGGAGAGTGGTAAAGTACTGTTTTCTCTAAGTCTGAAGGCTGCCCACACTGTGCCTGTGTGCTGCAGCTTGCATCTTCGCCTTTGGGAAGCTGCCGCTCGCCGATTCTCCCGCAGGCGAAGAAGCGGCTTCTTCGCACACAGAGCATTGTGGCGAGCGCAGGGAGCTGCTGAGAGCGGTTTGTGCCGAAAGAAGCCCGGGACCGGCACTTAGCTTCGGAGAGCTGCGTATCTGTGTCTTCTGCGTGTCTTGCCGCTCTACACTCAGCAAAAAGCTTTTCCACCATATCTTGCAAGGAGAAACTCTGCCAGGAAAGAAAACATCCAAAATCTTGTTCTAAAGCTTGCACGGGGGTCTGCAAAGAGTTTGGCAAGAATGAAAGGTAGTTGTCCAAAACTCGTTCTTTTCCAATAGAATAACCATGGAAAAGGCAGGAGAGTGGTAAAGTACTGTTTTCTCTAAGTCTGAAGGCTGCCCACACTGTGCCTGCGTGCTGCAGCTTGCATCTTCGCCTTTGGGAAGCTGCCGCTCGCCGATTCTCCCGGAGGCGAAGAAGCGGCTTCTTCGCACACAGAGCATTGTGGCGAGCGCAGGGAGCTCCTGAGAGCGGTTTGTGCCGAAAGAAGCCCGGGACCGGCACTTAGCTTCGGAGAGCTGCATATCTGCGTCTTCTGCGTGTCTTGCCGCTCTACACTCAGCAAAAAGCTTTTCCACCATATCTTGCAAGGAGAAACTCTGCCAGGAAAGAAAACATCCAAAATCTTGTTCTAAAGCTTGCACGGGGGTCTGCAAAGAGTTTGGCAAGAATGAAAGGTAGTTGTCCAAAACTCGTTCTTTTCCAATAGAATAACCATGGAAAAGGCAGGAGAGTGGTAAAGTACTGTTTTCTCTAAGTCTGAAGGCTGCCCACACTGTGCCTGTGTGCTGCAGCTTGCATCTTCGCCTTTGGGAAGCTGCCGCTCGCCGATTCTCCCGGAGGCGAAGAAGCGGCTTCTTCGCACACAGAGCATTGTGGCGAGCGCAGGGAGCTCCTGAGAGCGGTTTGTGCCGAAAGAAGCCCGGGACCGGCACTTAGCTTCGGAGAGCTGCGTATCTGCGTCTTCTGCGTGTCTTGCCGCTCTACACTCAGCCAAAAGCTTTTCCACCATATCTTGCAAGGAGAAACTCTGCCAGGAAAGAAAACATCCAAAATCTTGTTCTAAAGCTTGCACGGGGGTCTGCAAAGAGTTTGGCAAGAATGAAAGGTAGTTGTCCAAAACTCGTTCTTTTCCAATAGAATAACCATGGAAAAGGCAGGAGAGTGGTAAAGTACTGTTTTCTCTAAGTCTGAAGGCTGCCCACACTGTGCCTGTGTGCTGCAGCTTGCATCTTCGCCTTTGGGAAGCTGCCGCTCGCCGATTCTCCCGCAGGCGAAGAAGCGGCTTCTTCGCACACAGAGCATTGTGGCGAGCGCAGGGAGCTCCTGAGAGCGGTTTGTGCCGAAAGAAGCCCGGGACCGGCACTTAGCTTCGGAGAGCTGCGTATCTGCGTCTTCTGCGTGTCTTGCCGCTCTACACTCAGCCAAAAGCTTTTCCACCATATCTTGCAAGGAGAAACTCTGCCAGGAAAGAAAACATCCAAAATCTTGTTCTAAAGCTTGCACGGGGGTCTGCAAAGAGTTTGGCAAGAATGAAAGGTAGTTGTCCAAAACTCGTTCTTTTCCAATAGAATAACCATGGAAAAGGCAGGAGAGTGGTAAAGTACTGTTTTCTCTAAGTCTGAATGCTGCCCACGCTGTGCCTGTGTGCTGCAGCTTGCATCTTCGCCTTTGGGAAGCTGCCGCTCGCCGATTCTCCCGGAGGCGAAGAAGCGGCTTCTTCGCACACAGAGCATTGTGGCGAGCGCAGGGAGCTCCTGAGAGCGGTTTGTGCCGAAAGAAGCCCGGGACCGGCACTTAGCTTCGGAGAGCTGCGTATCTGCGTCTTCTGCGTGTCTTGCCGCTCTACACTCAGCCAAAAGCTTTTCCACCATATCTTGCAAGGAGAAACTCTGCCAGGAAAGAAAACATCCAAAATCTTGTTCTAAAGCTTGCACGGGGGTCTGCAAAGAGTTTGGCAAGAATGAAAGGTAGTTGTCCAAAACTCGTTCTTTTCCAATAGAATAACCATGGAAAAGGCAGGAGAGTGGTAAAGTACTGTTTTCTCTAAGTCTGAAGGCTGCCCACACTGTGCCTGCGTGCTGCAGCTTGCATCTTCGCCTTTGGGAAGCTGCCGCTCGCCGATTCTCCCGGAGGTGAAGAAGCGGCTTCTTCGCACACAGAGCATTGTGGCGAGCGCAGGGAGCTCCTGAGAGCGGTTTGTGCCGAAAGAAGCCCGGGACCGGCACTTAGCTTCGGAGAGCTGCGTATCTGCGTCTTCTGCGTGTCTTGCCGCTCTACACTCAGCCAAAAGCTTTTCCACCATATCTTGCAAGGAGAAACTCTGCCAGGAAAGAAAACATCCAAAATCTTGTTCTAAAGCTTGCACGGGGGTCTGCAAAGAGTTTGGCAAGAATGAAAGGTAGTTGTCCAAAACTCGTTCTTTTCCAATAGAATAACCATGGAAAAGGCAGGAGAGTGGTAAAGTACTGTTTTCTCTAAGTCTGAAGGCTGCCCACACTGTGCCTGTGTGCTGCAGCTTGCATCTTCGCCTTTGGGAAGCTGCCGCTCGCCGATTCTCCCGGAGGCGAAGAAGCGGCTTCTTCGCACACAGAGCATTGTGGCGAGCGCAGGGAGCTCCTGAGAGCGGTTTGTGCCGAAAGAAGCCCGGGACCGGCACTTAGCTTCGGAGAGCTGCGTATCTGCGTCTTCTGCGTGTCTTGCCGCTCTACACTCAGCAAAAAGCTTTTCCACCATATCTTGCAAGGAGAAACTCTGCCAGGAAAGAAAACATCCAAAATCTTGTTCTAAAGCTTGCACGGGGGTCTGCAAAGAGTTTGGCAAGAATGAAAGGTAGTTGTCCAAAACTCGTTCTTTTCCAATAGAATAACCATGGAAAAGGCAGGAGAGTGGTAAAGTACTGTTTTCTCTAAGTCTGAAGGCTGCCCACACTGTGCCTGCGTGCTGCAGCTTGCATCTTCGCCTTTGGGAAGCTGCCGCTCGCCGATTCTCCCGGAGGCGAAGAAGCGGCTTCTTCGCACACAGAGCATTGTGGCGAGCGCAGGGAGCTCCTGAGAGCGGTTTGTGCCGAAAGAAGCCCGGGACCGGCACTTAGCTTCGGAGAGCTGCGTATCTGCGTCTTCTGCGTGTCTTGCCGCTCTACACTCAGCAAAAAGCTTTTCCACCATATCTTGCAAGGAGAAACTCTGCCAGGAAAGAAAACATCCAAAATCTTGTTCTAAAGCTTGCACGGGGGTCTGCAAAGAGTTTGGCAAGAATGAAAGGTAGTTGTCCAAAACTCGTTCTTTTCCAATAGAATAACCATGGAAAAGGCAGGAGAGTGGTAAAGTACTGTTTTCTCTAAGTCTGAAGGCTGCCCACACTGTGCCTGTGTGCTGCAGCTTGCATCTTCGCCTTTGGGAAGCTGCCGCTCGCCGATTCTCCCGGAGGCGAAGAAGCGGCTTCTTCGCACACAGAGCATTGTGGCGAGCGCAGGGAGCTCCTGAGAGCGGTTTGTGCCGAAAGAAGCCCGGGACCGGCACTTAGCTTCGGAGAGCTGCGTATCTGCGTCTTCTGCGTGTCTTGCCACTCTACACTCAGCCAAAAGCTTTTCCACCATATCTTGCAAGGAGAAACTCTGCCAGGAAAGAAAACATGCAAAATCTTGTTCTAAAGCTTGCACGGGGGTCTGCAAAGAGTTTGGCAAGAATGAAAGGTAGTTGTCCAAAACTCGTTCTTTTCCAATAGAATAACCATGGAAAAGGCAGGAGAGTGGTAAAGTACTGTTTTCTCTAAGTCTGAAGGCTGCCCACACTGTGCCTGTGTGCTGCAGCTTGCATCTTCGCCTTTGGGAAGCTGCCGCTCGCCGATTCTCCCGGAGGCGAAGAAGCAGCTTCTTCGCACACAGAGCATTGTGGCGAGCGCAGGGAGCTCCTGAGAGCGGTTTGTGCCGAAAGAAGCCCGGGACCGGCACTTAGCTTCGGAGAGCTGCGTATCTGCGTCTTCTGCGTGTCTTGCCGCTCTACACTCAGCCAAAAGCTTTTCCACCATATCTTGCAAGGAGAAACTCTGCCAGGAAAGAAAACATCCAAAATCTTGTTCTAAAGCTTGCACGGGGGTCTGCAAAGAGTTTGGCAAGAATGAAAGGTAGTTGTCCAAAACTCGTTCTTTTCCAATAGAATAACCATGGAAAAGGCAGGAGAGTGGTAAAGTACTGTTTTCTCTAAGTCTGAATGCTGCCCACGCTGTGCCTGTGTGCTGCAGCTTGCATCTTCGCCTTTGGGAAGCTGCCGCTCGCCGATTCTCCCGGAGGCGAAGAAGCGGCTTCTTCGCACACAGAGCATTGTGGCGAGCGCAGGGAGCTCCTGAGAGCGGTTTGTGCCGAAAGAAGCCCGGGACCGGCACTTAGCTTCGGAGAGCTGCGTATCTGCGTCTTCTGCGTGTCTTGCCGCTCTACACTCAGCAAAAAGCTTTTCCACCATATCTTGCAAGGAGAAACTCTGCCAGGAAAGAAAACATCCAAAATCTTGTTCTAAAGCTTGCACGGGGGTCTGCAAAGAGTTTGGCAAGAATGAAAGGTAGTTGTCCAAAACTCGTTCTTTTCCAATAGAATAACCATGGAAAAGGCAGGAGAGTGGTAAAGTACTGTTTTCTCTAAGTCTGAAGGCTGCCCACACTGTGCCTGCGTGCTGCAGCTTGCATCTTCGCCTTTGGGAAGCTGCCGCTCGCCGATTCTCCCGGAGGCGAAGAAGCGGCTTCTTCGCACAAAGAGCATTGTGGCGAGCGCAGGGAGCTCCTGAGAGCGGTTTGTGCCGAAAGAAGCCCGGGACCGGCACTTAGCTTCGGAGAGCTGCGTATCTGCGTCTTCTGCGTGTCTTGCCGCTCTACACTCAGCAAAAAGCTTTTCCACCATATCTTGCAAGGAGAAACTCTGCCAGGAAAGAAAACATCCAAAATCTTCTTCTAAAGCTTGCACGGGGGTCTGCAAAGAGTTTGGCAAGAATGAAAGGTAGTTGTCCAAAACTCGTTCTTTTCCAATAGAATAACCATGGAAAAGGCAGGAGAGTGGTAAAGTACTGTTTTCTCTAAGTCTGAAGGCTGCCCACACTGTGCCTGCGTGCTGCAGCTTGCATCTTCGCCTTTGGGAAGCTGCCGCTCGCCGATTCTCCCGGAGGCGAAGAAGCGGCTTCTTCGCACACAGAGCATTGTGGCGAGCGCAGGGAGCTCCTGAGAGCGGTTTGTGCCGAAAGAAGCCCGGGACCGGCACTTAGCTTCGGAGAGCTGCGTATCTGCGTCTTCTGCGTGTCTTGCCGCTCTACACTCAGCCAAAAGCTTTTCCAGCATATCTTGCAAGGAGAAACTCTGCCAGGAAAGAAAACATCCAAAATCTTGTTCTAAAGCTTGCACGGGGGTCTGCAAAGAGTTTGGCAAGAATGAAAGGTAGTTGTCCAAAACTCGTTCTTTTCCAATAGAATAACCATGGAAAAGGCAGGAGAGTGGTAAAGTACTGTTTTCTCTAAGTCTGAAGGCTGCCCACACTGTGCCTGCATGGGGCGGCTTGCATCTTCGCCTTTGGGAAGCTGCCGCTCACCGATTCTCCCGGAGGCTAAGAAGCTGCTTCTTCGCACACAGAGCATTGGGCCGGTCGCGGTGAGCACCTAAGAGCGGCTTCTGCCGAAAGAAGCCGTGGACCGGCACTTAGCTTCGGAGAGCTGCGTGTCTGCGTCTTCTGTGTGTCTTGCCGCTCAACACTCAGCAAAACGCTTTTCCACCATATCTTGCAAAGAGAAACTCTGCCAGGAAAGAAAACATCCAAAATCTTGTTCTAAAGCTTGCACAGGGGTCTGCAAAGAGTTTGGCAAGAATGAAAGGTAGTTGTCCAAAACTCGTTCTTTTCCAAAAGAATAACCATGGAAAAGGCAGGAGAGTGGTAAAGTACTGTTTTCTCTAAGTCTGAAGGCTGCCCACACTGTGCCTGCGTGCTGCAGCTTGCATCTTCTCCTTTGGGAAGCTGCCGCTCGCCGATTCTCCCGGAGGCGAAGAAGCGGCTTCTTCGCACACAGAGCATTGTGGCGAGCGCAGGGAGCTCCTGAGAGCGGTTTGTGCCGAAAGAAGCCCGGGACCGGCACTTAGCTTCGGAGAGCTGCGTATCTGCGTCTTCTGCGTGTCTTGCCGCTCTACACTCAGCCAAAAGCTTTTCCAGCATATCTTGCAAGGAGAAACTCTGCCAGGAAAGAAAACATCCAAAATCTTGTTCTAAAGCTTGCACGGGGGTCTGCAAAGAGTTTGGCAAGAATGAAAGGTAGTTGTCCAAAACTCGTTCTTTTCCAATAGAATAACCATGGAAAAGGCAGGAGAGTGGTAAAGTACTGTTTTCTCTAAGTCTGAAGGCTGCCCACACTGTGCCTGTGTGCTGCAGCTTGCATCTTTGCCTTTGGGAAGCTGCCGCTCGCCGATTCTCCCGGAGGCGAAGAAGCGGCTTCTTCGCACACAGAGCATTGTGGCGAGCGCAGGGAGCTCCTGAGAGCGGTTTGTGCCGAAAGAAGCCCGGGACCGGCACTTAGCTTCGGAGAGCTGCGTATCTGCGTCTTCTGCGTGTCTTGCCGCTCTACACTCAGCCAAAAGCTTTTCCACCATATCTTGCAAGGAGAAACTCTGCCAGGAAAGAAAACATCCAAAATCTTGTTCTAAAGCTTGCACGGGGGTCTGCAAAGAGTTTGGCAAGAATGAAAGGTAGTTGTCCAAAACTCGTTCTTTTCCAATAGAATAACCATGGAAAAGGCAGGAGAGTGGTAAAGTACTGTTTTCTCTAAGTCTGAAGGCTGCCCACACTGTGCCTGCGTGCTGCAGCTTGCATCTTCGCCTTTGGGAAGCTGCCGCTCGCCGATTCTCCCGGAGGTGAAGAAGCGGCTTCTTCGCACACAGAGCATTGTGGCGAGCGCAGGGAGCTCCTGAGAGCGGTTTGTGCCGAAAGAAGCCCGGGACCGGCACTTAGCTTCGGAGAGCTGCGTATCTGCGTCTTCTGCGTGTCTTGCCGCTCTACACTCAGCCAAAAGCTTTTCCACCATATCTTGCAAGGAGAAACTCTGCCAGGAAAGAAAACATCCAAAATCTTGTTCTAAAGCTTGCACGGGGGTCTGCAAAGAGTTTGGCAAGAATGAAAGGTAGTTGTCCAAAACTCGTTCTTTTCCAATAGAATAACCATGGAAAAGGCAGGAGAGTGGTAAAGTACTGTTTTCTCTAAGTCTGAAGGCTGCCCACACTGTGCCTGTGTGCTGCAGCTTGCATCTTCGCCTTTGGGAAGCTGCCGCTCGCCGATTCTCCCGGAGGCGAAGAAGCGGCTTCTTCGCACACAGAGCATTGTGGCGAGCGCAGGGAGCTCCTGAGAGCGGTTTGTGCCGAAAGAAGCCCGGGACCGGCACTTAGCTTCGGAGAGCTGCGTATCTGCGTCTTCTGCGTGTCTTGCCGCTCTACACTCAGCAAAAAGCTTTTCCACCATATCTTGCAAGGAGAAACTCTGCCAGGAAAGAAAACATCCAAAATCTTGTTCTAAAGCTTGCACGGGGGTCTGCAAAGAGTTTGGCAAGAATGAAAGGTAGTTGTCCAAAACTCGTTCTTTTCCAATAGAATAACCATGGAAAAGGCAGGAGAGTGGTAAAGTACTGGTTTCTCTAAGTCTGAAGGCTGCCCACACTGTGCCTGTGTGCTGCAGCTTGCATCTTCGCCTTTGGGAAGCTGCCGCTCGCCGATTCTCCCGCAGGCGAAGAAGCGGCTTCTTCGCACACAGAGCATTGTGGCGAGCGCAGGGAGCTCCTGAGAGCGGTTTGTGCCGAAAGAAGCCCGGGACCGGCACTTAGCTTCGGAGAGCTGCGTATCTGCGTCTTCTGCGTGTCTTGCCGCTCTACACTCAGCAAAAAGCTTTTCCACCATATCTTGCAAGGAGAAACTCTGCCAGGAAAGAAAACATCCAAAATCTTGTTCTAAAGCTTGCACGGGGGTCTGCAAAGAGTTTGGCAAGAATGAAAGGTAGTTGTCCAAAACTCGTTCTTTTCCAATAGAATAACCATGGAAAAGGCAGGAGAGTGGTAAAGTACTGTTTTCTCTAAGTCTGAATGCTGCCCACGCTGTGCCTGTGTGCTGCAGCTTGCATCTTCGCCTTTGGGAAGCTGCCGCTCGCCGATTCTCCCGGAGGCGAAGAAGCGGCTTCTTCGCACACAGAGCATTGTGGCGAGCGCAGGGAGCTCCTGAGAGCGGTTTGTGCCGAAAGAAGCCCGGGACCGGCACTTAGCTTCGGAGAGCTGCGTATCTGCGTCTTCTGCGTGTCTTGCCGCTCTACACTCAGCCAAAAGCTTTTCCAGCATATCTTGCAAGGAGAAACTCTGCCAGGAAAGAAAACATCCAAAATCTTGTTCTAAAGCTTGCACGGGGGTCTGCAAAGAGTTTGGCAAGAATGAAAGGTAGTTGTCCAAAACTCGTTCTTTTCCAATAGAATAACCATGGAAAAGGCAGGAGAGTGGTAAAGTACTGTTTTCTCTAAGTCTGAAGGCTGCCCACACTGTGCCTGCGTGCTGCAGCTTGCATCTTCGCCTTTGGGAAGCTGCCGCTCGCCGATTCTCCCGGAGGTGAAGAAGCGGCTTCTTCGCACACAGAGCATTGTGGCGAGCGCAGGGAGCTCCTGAGAGCGGTTTGTGCCGAAAGAAGCCCGGGACCGGCACTTAGCTTCGGAGAGCTGCGTATCTGCGTCTTCTGCGTGTCTTGCCGCTCTACACTCAGCCAAAAGCTTTTCCACCATATCTTGCAAGGAGAAACTCTGCCAGGAAAGAAAACATCCAAAATCTTGTTCTAAAGCTTGCACGGGGGTCTGCAAAGAGTTTGGCAAGAATGAAAGGTAGTTGTCCAAAACTCGTTCTTTTCCAATAGAATAACCATGGAAAAGGCAGGAGAGTGGTAAAGTACTGTTTTCTCTAAGTCTGAAGGCTGCCCACACTGTGCCTGTGTGCTGCAGCTTGCATCTTCGCCTTTGGGAAGCTGCCGCTCGCCGATTCTCCCGGAGGCGAAGAAGCGGCTTCTTCGCACACAGAGCATTGTGGCGAGCGCAGGGAGCTCCTGAGAGCGGTTTGTGCCGAAAGAAGCCCGGGACCGGCACTTAGCTTCGGAGAGCTGCGTATCTGCGTCTTCTGCGTGTCTTGCCGCTCTACACTCAGCAAAAAGCTTTTCCACCATATCTTGCAAGGAGAAACTCTGCCAGGAAAGAAAACATCCAAAATCTTGTTCTAAAGCTTGCACGGGGGTCTGCAAAGAGTTTGGCAAGAATGAAAGGTAGTTGTCCAAAACTCGTTCTTTTCCAATAGAATAACCATGGAAAAGGCAGGAGAGTGGTAAAGTACTGTTGTCTCTAAGTCTGAAGGCTGCCCACACTGTGCCTGCGTGCTGCAGCTTGCATCTTCGCCTTTGGGAAGCTGCGGCTCGCCGATTCTCCCGGAGGCGAAGAAGCGGCTTCTTCGCACACAGAGCATTGTGGCGAGCGCAGGGAGCTCCTGAGAGCGGTTTGTGCCGAAAGAAGCCCGGGACCGGCACTTAGCTTCGGAGAGCTGCGTATCTGCGTCTTCTGCGTGTCTTGCCGCTCTACACTCAGCCAAAAGCTTTTCCACCATATCTTGCAAGGAGAAACTCTGCCAGGAAAGAAAACATCCAAAATCTTGTTCTAAAGCTTGCACGGGGGTCTGCAAAGAGTTTGGCAAGAATGAAAGGTAGTTGTCCAAAACTCGTTCTTTTCCAATAGAATAACCATGGAAAAGGCAGGAGAGTGGTAAAGTACTGTTTTCTCTAAGTCTGAAGGCTGCCCACACTGTGCCTGCGTGCTGCAGCTTGCATCTTCGCCTTTGGGAAGCTGCCGCTCGCCGATTCTCCCGGAGGCGAAGAAGCGGCTTCTTCGCACACAGAGCATTGTGGCGAGCGCAGGGAGCTCCTGAGAGCGGTTTGTGCCGAAAGAAGCCCGGGACCGGCACTTAGCTTCGGAGAGCTGCGTATCTGCGTCTTCTGCGTGTCTTGCCGCTCTACACTCAGCCAAAAGCTTTTCCAGCATATCTTGCAAGGAGAAACTCTGCCAGGAAAGAAAACATCCAAAATCTTGTTCTAAAGCTTGCACGGGGGTCTGCAAAGAGTTTGGCAAGAATGAAAGGTAGTTGTCCAAAACTCGTTCTTTTCCAATAGAATAACCATGGAAAAGGCAGGAGAGTGGTAAAGTACTGTTTTCTCTAAGTCTGAAGGCTGCCCACACTGTGCCTGCATGGGGCGGCTTGCATCTTCGCCTTTGGGAAGCTGCCGCTCACCGATTCTCCCGGAGGCTAAGAAGCTGCTTCTTCGCACACAGAGCATTGGGCCGGTCGCGGTGAGCACCTAAGAGCGGCTTCTGCCGAAAGAAGCCGTGGACCGGCACTTAGCTTCGGAGAGCTGCGTGTCTGCGTCTTCTGTGTGTCTTGCCGCTCAACACTCAGCAAAAAGCTTTTCCACCATATCTTGCAAAGAGAAACTCTGCCAGGAAAGAAAACATCCAAAATCTTGTTCTAAAGCTTGCACGGGGGTCTGCAAAGAGTTTGGCAAGAATGAAAGGTAGTTGTCCAAAACTCGTTCTTTTCCAATAGAATAACCATGGAAAAGGCAGGAGAGTGGTAAAGTACTGTTTTCTCTAAGTCTGAATGCTGCCCACACTGTGCCTGCGTGCTGCAGCTTGCATCTTCGCCTTTGGGAAGCTGCCGCTCGCCGATTCTCCCGGAGGCGAAGAAGCGGCTTCTTCGCACACAGAGCATTGTGGCGAGCGCAGGGAGCTCCTGAGAGCGGTTTGTGCCGAAAGAAGCCCGGGACCGGCACTTAGCTTCGGAGAGCTGCGTATCTGCGTCTTCTGCGTGTCTTGCCGCTCTACACTCAGCCAAAAGCTTTTCCACCATATCTTGCAAGGAGAAACTCTGCCAGGAAAGAAAACATCCAAAATCTTGTTCTAAAGCTTGCACGGGGGTCTGCAAAGAGTTTGGCAAGAATGAAAGGTAGTTGTCCAAAACTCGTTCTTTTCCAATAGAATAACCATGGAAAAGGCAGGAGAGTGGTAAAGTACTGTTTTCTCTAAGTCTGAAGGCTGCCCACACTGTGCCTGCGTGCTGCAGCTTGCATCTTCGCCTTTGGGAAGCTGCCGCTCGCCGATTCTCCCGCAGACGAAGAAGCGGCTTCTTCGCACACAGAGCATTGTGGCGAGCGCAGGGAGCTCCTGAGAGCGGTTTGTGCCGAAAGAAGCCCGGGACCGGCACTTAGCTTCGGAGAGCTGCGTATCTGCGTCTTCTGCGTGTCTTGCCGCTCTACACTCAGCCAAAAGCTTTTCCACCATATCTTGCAAGGAGAAACTCTGCCAGGAAAGAAAACATCCAAAATCTTGTTCTAAAGCTTGCACGGGGGTCTGCAAAGAGTTTGGCAAGAATGAAAGGTAGTTGTCCAAAACTCGTTCTTTTCCAATAGAATAACCATGGAAAAGGCAGGAGAGTGGTAAAGTACTGTTTTCTCTAAGTCTGAAGGCTGCCCACACTGTGCCTGCGTGCTGCAGCTTGCATCTTCGCCTTTGGGAAGCTGCCGCTCGCCGATTCTCCCGGAGGCGAAGAAGCGGCTTCTTCGCACACAGAGCATTGTGGCGAGCGCAGGGAGCTCCTGAGAGCGGTTTGTGCCGAAAGAAGCCCGGGACCGGCACTTAGCTTCGGAGAGCTGCGTATCTGCGTCTTCTGCGTGTCTTGCCGCTCTACACTCAGCAAAAAGCTTTTCCACCATATCTTGCAAGGAGAAACTCTGCCAGGAAAGAAAACATCCAAAATCTTGTTCTAAAGCTTGCACGGGGGTCTGCAAAGAGTTTGGCAAGAATGAAAGGTAGTTGTCCAAAACTCGTTCTTTTCCAATAGAATAACCATGGAAAAGGCAGGAGAGTGGTAAAGTACTGTTTTCTCTAAGTCTGAAGGCTGCCCACACTGTGCCTGTGTGCTGCAGCTTGCATCTTCGCCTTTGGGAAGCTGCCGCTCGCCGATTCTCCCGGAGGCGAAGAAGCGGCTTCTTCGCACACAGAGCATTGTGGCGAGCGCAGGGAGCTCCTGAGAGCGGTTTGTGCCGAAAGAAGCCCGGGACCGGCACTTAGCTTCGGAGAGCTGCGTATCTGCGTCTTCTGCGTGTCTTGCCGCTCTACACTCAGCCAAAAGCTTTTCCACCATATCTTGCAAGGAGAAACTCTGCCAGGAAAGAAAACATCCAAAATCTTGTTCTAAAGCTTGCACGGGGGTCTGCAAAGAGTTTGGCAAGAATGAAAGGTAGTTGTCCAAAACTCGTTCTTTTCCAATAGAATAACCATGGAAAAGGCAGGAGAGTGGTAAAGTACTGTTTTCTCTAAGTCTGAAGGCTGCCCACACTGTGCCTGTGTGCTGCAGCTTGCATCTTCGCCTTTGGGAAGCTGCCGCTCGCCGATTCTCCCGGAGGCGAAGAAGCGGCTTCTTCGCACACAGAGCATTGTGGCGAGCGCAGGGAGCTCCTGAGAGCGGTTTGTGCCGAAAGAAGCCCGGGACCGGCACTTAGCTTCGGAGAGCTGCGTATCTGCGTCTTCTGCGTGTCTTGCCGCTCTACACTCAGCAAAAAGCTTTTCCACCATATCTTGTAGGGAGAAACTCTGCCAGGAAAGAAAACATCCAAAATCTTGTTCTAAAGCTTGCACGGGGGTCTGCAAAGAGTTTGGCAAGAATGAAAGGTAGTTGTCCAAAACTCGTTCTTTTCCAATAGAATAACCATGGAAAAGGCAGGAGAGTGGTAAAGTACTGGTTTCTCTAAGTCTGAAGGCTGCCCACACTGTGCCTGTGTGCCGCAGCTTGCATCTTCGCCTTTGGGAAGCTGCCGCTCGCCAATTCTCCCGGAGGCGAAGAAGCGGCTTCTTCGCACACAGAGCATTGTGGCGAGCGCAGGGAGCTCCTGAGAGCGGTTTGTGCCGAAAGAAGCCCGGGACCGGCACTTAGCTTCGGAGAGCTGCGTATCTGCGTCTTCTGCGTGTCTTGCCGCTCTACACTCAGCCAAAAGCTTTTCCACCATATCTTGCAAGGAGAAACTCTGCCAGGAAAGAAAACATCCAAAATCTTGTTCTAAAGCTTGCACGGGGGTCTGCAAAGAGTTTGGCAAGAATGAAAGGTAGTTGTCCAAAACTCGTTCTTTTCCAATAGAATAACCATGGAAAAGGCAGGAGAGTGGTAAAGTACTGTTTTCTCTAAGTCTGAAGGCTGCCCACACTGTGCCTGCGTGGTGCAGCTTGCATCTTCGCCTTTGGGAAGCTGCCGCTCGCCGATTCTCCTGGAGGCGAAGAAGCGGCTTCTTCGCACACAGAGCATTGTGGCGAGCGCAGGGAGCTCCTGAGAGCGGTTTGTGCCGAAAGAAGCCCGGGACCGGCACTTAGCTTCGGAGAGCTGCGTATCTGCGTCTTCTGCGTGTCTTGCCGCTCTACACTCAGCCAAAAGCTTTTCCACCATATCTTGCAAGGAGAAACTCTGCCAGGAAAGAAAACATCCAAAATCTTGTTCTAAAGCTTGCACGGGGGTCTGCAAAGAGTTTGGCAAGAATGAAAGGTAGTTGTCCAAAACTCGTTCTTTTCCAATAGAATAACCATGGAAAAGGCAGGAGAGTGGTAAAGTACTGTTTTCTCTAAGTCTGAAGGCTGCCCACACTGTGCCTGCGTGCTGCAGCTTGCATCTTCGCCTTTGGGAAGCTGCCGCTCGCCGATTCTCCCGGAGGCGAAGAAGCGGCTTCTTCGCACACAGAGCATTGTGGCGAGCGCAGGGAGCTCCTGAGAGCGGTTTGTGCCGAAAGAAGCCCGGGACCGGCACTTAGCTTCGGAGAGCTGCGTATCTGCGTCTTCTGCGTGTCTTGCCGCTCTACACTCAGCAAAAAGCTTTTCCACCATATCTTGCAAGGAGAAACTCTGCCAGGAAAGAAAACATCCAAAATCTTGTTCTAAAGCTTGCACGGGGGTCTGCAAAGAGTTTGGCAAGAATGAAAGGTAGTTGTCCAAAACTCGTTCTTTTCCAATAGAATAACCATGGAAAAGGCAGGAGAGTGGTAAAGTACT
>NW_027098968.1:0-119110 GCF_037042795.1 Molothrus aeneus
CCATGGTTATTCTATTGGAAAAGAACGAGTTTTGGACAACTACCTTTCATTCTTGCCAAACTCTTTGCAGACCCCCGTGCAAGCTTTAGAACAAGATTTTGGATGTTTTCTTTCCTGGCAGAGTTTCTCCTTGCAAGATATGGTGGAAAAGCTTTTTGCTGAGTGTAGAGCGGCAAGACACGCAGAAGACGCAGATACGCAGCTCTCCGAAGCTAAGTGCCGGTCCCGGGCTTCTTTCGGCACAAACCGCTCTCAGGAGCTCCCTGCGCTCGCCACAATGCTCTGTGTGCGAAGAAGCCGCTTCTTCGCCTCCGGGAGAATCGGCGAGCGGCAGCTTCCCAAAGGCGAAGATGCAAGCTGCGGCACACAGGCACAGTGTGGGCAGCCTTCAGACTTAGAGAAAACAGTACTTTACCACTCTCCTGCCTTTTCCATGGTTATTCTATTGGAAAAGAACGAGTTTTGGACAACTACCTTTCATTCTTGCCAAACTCTTTGCAGACCCCCGTGCAAGCTTTAGAACAAGATTTTGGATGTTTTCTTTCCTGGCAGAGTTTCTCCTTGCAAGATATGGTGGAAAAGCTTTTTGCTGAGTGTAGAGCGGCAAGACACGCAGAAGACGCAGATACGCAGCTCTCCGAAGCTAAGTGCCGGTCCCGGGCTTCTTTCGGCACAAACCGCTCTCAGGAGCTCCCTGCGCTCGCCACAATGCTCTGTGTGCGAAGAAGCCGCTTCTTCGCCTGCGGGAGAATCGGCGAGCGGCAGCTTCCCAAAGGCGAAGATGCAAGCTGCGGCACACAGGCACAGTGTGGGCAGCCTTCAGACTTAGAGAAAACAGTACTTTACCACTCTCCTGCCTTTTCCATGGTTATTCTATTGGAAAAGAACGAGTTTTGGACAACTACCTTTCATTCTTGCCAAACTCTTTGCAGACCCCCGTGCAAGCTTTAGAACAAGATTTTGGATGTTTTCTTTCCTGGCAGAGTTTCTCCTTGCAAGATATGGTGGAAAAGCTTTTGGCTGAGTGTAGAGCGGCAAGACACGCAGAAGACGCAGATACGCAGCTCTCCGAAGCTAAGTGCCGGTCCCGGGCTTCTTTCGGCACAAACCGCTCTCAGGAGCTCCCTGCGCTCGCCACAATGCTCTGTGTGCGAAGAAGCCGCTTCTTCGCCTGCGGGAGAATCGGCGAGCGGCAGCTTCCCAAAGGCGAAGATGCAAGCTGCGGCACACAGGCACAGTGTGGGCAGCCTTCAGACTTAGAGAAAACAGTACTTTACCACTCTCCTGCCTTTTCCATGGTTATTCTATTGGAAAAGAACGAGTTTTGGACAACTACCTTTCATTCTTGCCAAACTCTTTGCAGACCCCCGTGCAAGCTTTAGAACAAGATTTTGGATGTTTTCTTTCCTGGCAGAGTTTCTCCTTGCAAGATATGGTGGAAAAGCTTTTGGCTGAGTGTAGAGCGGCAAGACACGCAGAAGACGCAGATACGCAGCTCTCCGAAGCTAAGTGCCGGTCCCGGGCTTCTTTCGGCACAAACCGCTCTCAGGAGCTCCCTCCGCTCGCCACAATGCTCTGTGTGCGAAGAAGCCGCTTCTTCGCCTCCGGGAGAATCGGCGAGCGGCAGCTTCCCAAAGGCGAAGATGCAAGCTGCAGCACACAGGCACAGTGTGGGCAGCCTTCAGACTTAGAGAAAACAGTACTTTACCACTCTCCTGTCTTTTCCATGGTTATTCTATTGGAAAAGAACGAGTTTTGGACAACTACCTTTCATTCTTGCCAAACTCTTTGCAGACCCCCGTGCAAGCTTTAGAACCAGATTTTGGATGTTTTCTTTCCTGGCAGAGTTTCTCCTTGCAAGATATGGTGGAAAAGCTTTTTGCTGAGTGTAGAGCGGCAAGACACGCAGAAGACGCAGATACACAGCTCTCCGAAGCTAAGTGCCGGTCCCGGGCTTCTTTCGGCACAAACCGCTCTCAGGAGCTCCCTGCGCTCGCCACAATGCTCTGTGTGCGAAGAAGCCGCTTCTTCGCCTCCGGGAGAATCGGCGAGCGGCAGCTTCCCAAAGGCGAAGATGCAAGCTGCAGCACACAGGCACAGTGTGGGCAGCCTTCAGACTTAGAGAAAACAGTACTTTACCACTCTCCTGCCTTTTCCATGGTTATTCTATTGGAAAAGAACGAGTTTTGGACAACTACCTTTCATTCTTGCCAAACTCTTTGCAGACCTCCGTGCAAGCTTTAGAACAAGATTTTGGATGTTTTCTTTCCTGGCAGAGTTTCTCCTTGCAAGATATGGTGGAAAAGCTTTTGGCTGAGTGTAGAGCGGCAAGACACGCAGAAGACGCAGATACGCAGCTCTCCGAAGCTAAGTGCCGGTCCCGGGCTTCTTTCGGCACAAACCGCTCTCAGGAGCTCCCTGCGCTCGCCACAATGCTCTGTGTGCGAAGAAGCCGCTTCTTCGCCTCCGGGAGAATCGGCGAGCGGCAGCTTCCCAAAGGCGAAGATGCAAGCTGCGGCACACAGGCACAGTGTGGGCAGCCTTCAGACTTAGAGAAAACAGTACTTTACCACTCTCCTGCCTTTTCCATGGTTATTCTATTGGAAAAGAACGAGTTTTGGACAACTACCTTTCATTCTTGCCCAACTCTTTGCAGACCCCCGTGCAAGCTTTAGAACAAGATTTTGGATGTTTTCTTTCCTGGCAGAGTTTCTCCTTGCAAGATATGGTGGAAAAGCTTTTTGCTGAGTGTAGAGCGGCAAGACACGCAGAAGACGCAGATACGCAGCTCTCCGAAGCTAAGTGCCGGTCCCGGGCTTCTTTCGGCACAAACCGCTCTCAGGAGCTCCCTGCGCTCGCCACAATGCTCTGTGTGCGAAGAAGCCGCTTCTTCGCCTGCGGGAGAATCGGCGAGCGGCAGCTTCCCAAAGGCGAAGATGCAAGCTGCGGCACACAGGCACAGTGTGGGCAGCCTTCAGACTTAGAGAAAACAGTACTTTACCACTCTCCTGCCTTTTCCATGGTTATTCTATTGGAAAAGAACGAGTTTTGGACAACTACCTTTCATTCTTGCCAAACTCTTTGCAGACCCCCGTGCAAGCTTTAGAACAAGATTTTGGATGTTTTCTTTCCTGGCAGAGTTTCTCCTTGCAAGATATGCTGGAAAAGCTTTTGGCTGAGTGTAGAGCGGCAAGACACGCAGAAGACGCAGATACGCAGCTCTCCGAAGCTAAGTGCCGGTCCCGGGCTTCTTTCGGCACAAACCGCTCTCAGGAGCTCCCTCCGCTCGCCACAATGCTCTGTGTGCGAAGAAGCCGCTTCTTCGCCTCCGGGAGAATCGGCGAGCGGCAGCTTCCCAAAGGCGAAGATGCAAGCTGCAGCACACAGGCACAGTGTGGGCAGCCTTCAGACTTAGAGAAAACTGTACTTTACCACTCTCCTGCCTTTTCCATGGTTATTCTATTGGAAAAGAACGAGTTTTGGACAACTACCTTTCATTCTTGCCAAACTCTTTGCAGACCCCCGTGCAAGCTTTAGAACCAGATTTTGGATGTTTTCTTTCCTGGCAGAGTTTCTCCTTGCAAGATATGGTGGAAAAGCTTTTTGCTGAGTGTAGAGCGGCAAGACACGCAGAAGACGCAGATACGCAGCTCTCCGAAGCTAAGTGCCGGTCCCGGGCTTCTTTCGGCACAAACCGCTCTCAGGAGCTCCCTCCGCTCGCCACAATGCTCTGTGTGCGAAGAAGCCGCTTCTTCGCCTCCGGGAGAATCGGCGAGCGGCAGCTTCCCAAAGGCGAAGATGCAAGCTGCGGCACACAGGCACAGTGTGGGCAGCCTTCAGACTTAGAAAAAACAGTACTTTACCACTCTCCTGCCTTTTCCATGGTTATTCTATTGGAAAAGAACGAGTTTTGGACAACTACCTTTCATTCTTGCCAAACTCTTTGCAGACCCCCGTGCAAGCTTTAGAACCAGATTTTGGATGTTTTCTTTCCTGGCAGAGTTTCTCCTTGCAAGATATGGTGGAAAAGCTTTTTGCTGAGTGTAGAGCGGCAAGACACGCAGAAGACGCAGATACGCAGCTCTCCGAAGCTAAGTGCCGGTCCCGGGCTTCTTTCGGCACAAACCGCTCTCAGGAGCTCCCTGCGCTCGCCACAATGCTCTGTGTGCGAAGAAGCCGCTTCTTCGCCTCCGGGAGAATCGGCGAGCGGCAGCTTCCCAAAGGCGAAGATGCAAGCTGCGGCACACAGGCACAGTGTGGGCAGCCTTCAGACTTAGAGAAAACAGTACTTTACCACTCTCCTGCCTTTTCCATGGTTATTCTATTGGAAAAGAACGAGTTTTGGACAACTACCTTTCATTCTTGCCAAACTCTTTGCAGACCCCCGTGCAAGCTTTAGAACAAGATTTTGGATGTTTTCTTTCCTGGCAGAGTTTCTCCTTGCAAGATATGGTGGAAAAGCTTTTTGCTGAGTGTAGAGCGGCAAGACACGCAGAAGACGCAGATACGCAGCTCTCTGAAGCTAAGTGCCGGTCCCGGGCTTCTTTCGGCACAAACCGCTCTCAGGAGCTCCCTGCGCTCGCCACAATGCTCTGTGTGCGAAGAAGCCGCTTCTTCGCCTGCGGGAGAATCGGCGAGCGGCAGCTTCCCAAAGGCGAAGATGCAAGCTGCGGCACACAGGCACAGTGTGGGCAGCCTTCAGACTTAGAGAAAACAGTACTTTACCACTCTCCTGCCTTTTCCATGGTTATTCTATTGGAAAAGAACGAGTTTTGGACAACTACCTTTCATTCTTGCCAAACTCTTTGCAGACCCCCGTGCAAGCTTTAGAAGAAGATTTTGGATGTTTTCTTTCCTGGCAGAGTTTCTCCTTGCAAGATATGGTGGAAAAGCTTTTTGCTGAGTGTAGAGCGGCAAGACACGCAGAAGACGCAGATACGCAGCTCTCCGAAGCTAAGTGCCGGTCCCGGGCTTCTTTCGGCACAAACCGCTCTCAGGAGCTCCCTCCGCTCGCCACAATGCTCTGTGTGCGAAGAAGCCGCTTCTTCGCCTCCGGGAGAATCGGCGAGCGGCAGCTTCCCAAAGGCGAAGATGCAAGCTGCAGCACACAGGCACAGTGTGGGCAGCCTTCAGACTTAGAGAAAACAGTACTTTACCACTCTCCTGTCTTTTCCATGGTTATTCTATTGGAAAAGAACGAGTTTTGGACAACTACCTTTCATTCTTGCCAAACTCTTTGCAGACCCCCGTGCAAGCTTTAGAACCAGATTTTGGATGTTTTCTTTCCTGGCAGAGTTTCTCCTTGCAAGATATGGTGGAAAAGCTTTTTGCTGAGTGTAGAGCGGCAAGACACGCAGAAGACGCAGATACGCAGCTCTCCGAAGCTAAGTGCCGGTCCCAGGCTTCTTTCGGCACAAACCGCTCTCAGGAGCTCCCTGCGCTCGCCACAATGCTCTGTGTGCGAAGAAGCCGCTTCTTCGCCTCCGGGAGAATCGGCGAGCGGCAGCTTCCCAAAGGCGAAGATGCAAGCTGCGGCACACAGGCACAGTGTGGGCAGCCTTCAGACTTAGAGAAAACAGTACTTTACCACTCTCCTGCCTTTTCCATGGTTATTCTATTGGAAAAGAACGAGTTTTGGACAACTACCTTTCATTCTTGCCAAACTCTTTGCAGACCCCCGTGCAAGCTTTAGAACAAGATTTTGGATGTTTTCTTTCCTGGCAGAGTTTCTCCTTGCAAGATATGGTGGAAAAGCTTTTTGCTGAGTGTAGAGCGGCAAGACACGCAGAAGACGCAGATACGCAGCTCTCCGAAGCTAAGTGCCGGTCCCGGGCTTCTTTCGGCACAAACCGCTCTCAGGAGCTCCCTGCGCTCGCCACAATGCTCTGTGTGCGAAGAAGCCGCTTCTTCGCCTCCGGGAGAATCGGCGAGCGGCAGCTTCCCAAAGGCGAAGATGCAAGCTGCGGCACACAGGCACAGTGTGGGCAGCCTTCAGACTTAGAGAAAACAGTACTTTACCACTCTCCTGCCTTTTCCATGGTTATTCTATTGGAAAAGAACGAGTTTTGGACAACTACCTTTCATTCTTGCCAAACTCTTTGCAGACCCCCGTGCAAGCTTTAGAACAAGATTTTGGATGTTTTCTTTCCTGGCAGAGTTTCTCCTTGCAAGATATGGTGGAAAAGCTTTTTGCTGAGTGTAGAGCGGCAAGACACGCAGAAGACGCAGATACGCAGCTCTCCGAAGCTAAGTGCCGGTCCCGGGCTTCTTTCGGCACAAACCGCTCTCAGGAGCTCCCTGCGCTCGCCACAATGCTCTGTGTGCGAAGAAGCCGCTTCTTCGCCTGCGGGAGAATCGGCGAGCGGCAGCTTCCCAAAGGCGAAGATGCAAGCTGCGGCACACAGGCACAGTGTGGGCAGCCTTCAGACTTAGAGAAAACAGTACTTTACCACTCTCCTGCCTTTTCCATGGTTATTCTATTGGAAAAGAACGAGTTTTGGACAACTACCTTTCATTCTTGCCAAACTCTTTGCAGACCCCCGTGCAAGCTTTAGAACAAGATTTTGGATGTTTTCTTTCCTGGCAGAGTTTCTCCTTGCAAGATATGGTGGAAAAGCTTTTGGCTGAGTGTAGAGCGGCAAGACACGCAGAAGACGCAGATACGCAGCTCTCCGAAGCTAAGTGCCGGTCCCGGGCTTCTTTCGGCACAAACCGCTCTCAGGAGCTCCCTGCGCTCGCCACAATGCTCTGTGTGCGAAGAAGCCGCTTCTTCGCCTGCGGGAGAATCGGCGAGCGGCAGCTTCCCAAAGGCGAAGATGCAAGCTGCGGCACACAGGCACAGTGTGGGCAGCCTTCAGACTTAGAGAAAACAGTACTTTACCACTCTCCTGCCTTTTCCATGGTTATTCTATTGGAAAAGAACGAGTTTTGGACAACTACCTTTCATTCTTGCCAAACTCTTTGCAGACCCCCGTGCAAGCTTTAGAACAAGATTTTGGATGTTTTCTTTCCTGGCAGAGTTTCTCCTTGCAAGATATGGTGGAAAAGCTTTTGGCTGAGTGTAGAGCGGCAAGACACGCAGAAGACGCAGATACGCAGCTCTCCGAAGCTAAGTGCCGGTCCCGGGCTTCTTTCGGCACAAACCGCTCTCAGGAGCTCCCTGCGCTCGCCACAATGCTCTGTGTGCAAAGAAGCCGCTTCTTCGCCTCCGGGAGAATCGGCGAGCGGCAGCTTCCCAAAGGCGAAGATGCAAGCTGCGGCACACAGGCACAGTGTGGGCAGCCTTCAGACTTAGAAAAAACAGTACTTTACCACTCTCCTGCCTTTTCCATGGTTATTCTATTGGAAAAGAACGAGTTTTGGACAACTACCTTTCATTCTTGCCAAACTCTTTGCAGACCCCCGTGCAAGCTTTAGAACCAGATTTTGGATGTTTTCTTTCCTGGCAGAGTTTCTCCTTGCAAGATATGGTGGAAAAGCTTTTGGCTGAGTGTAGAGCGGCAAGACACGCAGAAGACGCAGATACGCAGCTCTCCGAAGCTAAGTGCCGGTCCCGGGCTTCTTTCGGCACAAACCGCTCTCAGGAGCTCCCTGCGCTCGCCACAATGCTCTGTGTGCGAAGAAGCCGCTTCTTCGCCTCCGGGAGAATCGGCGAGCGGCAGCTTCCCAAAGGCGAAGATGCAAGCTGCAGCACGCAGGCACAGTGTGGGCAGCCTTCAGACTTAGAGAAAACAGTACTTTACCACTCTCCTGCCTTTTCCATGGTTATTCTATTGGAAAAGAACGAGTTTTGGACAACTACCTTTCATTCTTGCCAAACTCTTTGCAGACCCCCGTGCAAGCTTTAGAACCAGATTTTGGATGTTTTCTTTCCTGACAGAGTTTCTCCTTGCAAGATATGGTGGAAAAGCTTTTTGCTGAGTGTAGAGCGGCAAGACACGCAGAAGACGCAGATACGCAGCTCTCCGAAGCTAAGTGCCGGTCCCGGGCTTCTTTCGGCACAAACCGCTCTCAGGAGCTCCCTGCGCTCGCCACAATGCTCTGTGTGCGAAGAAGCCGCTTCTTCGCCTGCGGGAGAATCGGCGAGCGGCAGCTTCCCAAAGGCGAAGATGCAAGCTGCGGCACACAGGCACAGTGTGGGCAGCCTTCAGACTTAGAGAAAACAGTACTTTACCACTCTCCTGCCTTTTCCATGGTTATTCTATTGGAAAAGAACGAGTTTTGGACAACTACCTTTCATTCTTGCCAAACTCTTTGCAGACCCCCGTGCAAGCTTTAGAACAAGATTTTGGATGTTTTCTTTCCTGGCAGAGTTTCTCCTTGCAAGATATGGTGGAAAAGCTTTTGGCTGAGTGTAGAGCGGCAAGACACGCAGAAGACGCAGATACGCAGCTCTCCGAAGCTAAGTGCCGGTCCCGGGCTTCTTTCGGCACAAACCGCTCTCAGGAGCTCCCTCCGCTCGCCACAATGCTCTGTGTGCGAAGAAGCCGCTTCTTCGCCTCCGGGAGAATCGGCGAGCGGCAGCTTCCCAAAGGCGAAGATGCAAGCTGCAGCACACAGGCACAGTGTGGGCAGCCTTCAGACTTAGAGAAAACAGTACTTTACCACTCTCCTGTCTTTTCCATGGTTATTCTATTGGAAAAGAACGAGTTTTGGACAACTACCTTTCATTCTTGCCAAACTCTTTGCAGACCCCCGTGCAAGCTTTAGAACCAGATTTTGGATGTTTTCTTTCCTGGCAGAGTTTCTCCTTGCAAGATATGGTGGAAAAGCTTTTTGCTGAGTGTAGAGCGGCAAGACACGCAGAAGACGCAGATACACAGCTCTCCGAAGCTAAGTGCCGGTCCCGGGCTTCTTTCGGCACAAACCGCTCTCAGGAGCTCCCTGCGCTCGCCACAATGCTCTGTGTGCGAAGAAGCCGCTTCTTCGCCTCCGGGAGAATCGGCGAGCGGCAGCTTCCCAAAGGCGAAGATGCAAGCTGCAGCACACAGGCACAGTGTGGGCAGCCTTCAGACTTAGAGAAAACAGTACTTTACCACTCTCCTGCCTTTTCCATGGTTATTCTATTGGAAAAGAACGAGTTTTGGACAACTACCTTTCATTCTTGCCAAACTCTTTGCAGACCTCCGTGCAAGCTTTAGAACAAGATTTTGGATGTTTTCTTTCCTGGCAGAGTTTCTCCTTGCAAGATATGGTGGAAAAGCTTTTGGCTGAGTGTAGAGCGGCAAGACACGCAGAAGACGCAGATACGCAGCTCTCCGAAGCTAAGTGCCGGTCCCGGGCTTCTTTCGGCACAAACCGCTCTCAGGAGCTCCCTGCGCTCGCCACAATGCTCTGTGTGCGAAGAAGCCGCTTCTTCGCCTCCGGGAGAATCGGCGAGCGGCAGCTTCCCAAAGGCGAAGATGCAAGCTGCGGCACACAGGCACAGTGTGGGCAGCCTTCAGACTTAGAGAAAACAGTACTTTACCACTCTCCTGCCTTTTCCATGGTTATTCTATTGGAAAAGAACGAGTTTTGGACAACTACCTTTCATTCTTGCCCAACTCTTTGCAGACCCCCGTGCAAGCTTTAGAACAAGATTTTGGATGTTTTCTTTCCTGGCAGAGTTTCTCCTTGCAAGATATGGTGGAAAAGCTTTTTGCTGAGTGTAGAGCGGCAAGACACGCAGAAGACGCAGATACGCAGCTCTCCGAAGCTAAGTGCCGGTCCCGGGCTTCTTTCGGCACAAACCGCTCTCAGGAGCTCCCTGCGCTCGCCACAATGCTCTGTGTGCGAAGAAGCCGCTTCTTCGCCTGCGGGAGAATCGGCGAGCGGCAGCTTCCCAAAGGCGAAGATGCAAGCTGCGGCACACAGGCACAGTGTGGGCAGCCTTCAGACTTAGAGAAAACAGTACTTTACCACTCTCCTGCCTTTTCCATGGTTATTCTATTGGAAAAGAACGAGTTTTGGACAACTACCTTTCATTCTTGCCAAACTCTTTGCAGACCCCCGTGCAAGCTTTAGAACAAGATTTTGGATGTTTTCTTTCCTGGCAGAGTTTCTCCTTGCAAGATATGCTGGAAAAGCTTTTGGCTGAGTGTAGAGCGGCAAGACACGCAGAAGACGCAGATACGCAGCTCTCCGAAGCTAAGTGCCGGTCCCGGGCTTCTTTCGGCACAAACCGCTCTCAGGAGCTCCCTCCGCTCGCCACAATGCTCTGTGTGCGAAGAAGCCGCTTCTTCGCCTCCGGGAGAATCGGCGAGCGGCAGCTTCCCAAAGGCGAAGATGCAAGCTGCAGCACACAGGCACAGTGTGGGCAGCCTTCAGACTTAGAGAAAACTGTACTTTACCACTCTCCTGCCTTTTCCATGGTTATTCTATTGGAAAAGAACGAGTTTTGGACAACTACCTTTCATTCTTGCCAAACTCTTTGCAGACCCCCGTGCAAGCTTTAGAACCAGATTTTGGATGTTTTCTTTCCTGGCAGAGTTTCTCCTTGCAAGATATGGTGGAAAAGCTTTTTGCTGAGTGTAGAGCGGCAAGACACGCAGAAGACGCAGATACGCAGCTCTCCGAAGCTAAGTGCCGGTCCCGGGCTTCTTTCGGCACAAACCGCTCTCAGGAGCTCCCTCCGCTCGCCACAATGCTCTGTGTGCGAAGAAGCCGCTTCTTCGCCTCCGGGAGAATCGGCGAGCGGCAGCTTCCCAAAGGCGAAGATGCAAGCTGCGGCACACAGGCACAGTGTGGGCAGCCTTCAGACTTAGAAAAAACAGTACTTTACCACTCTCCTGCCTTTTCCATGGTTATTCTATTGGAAAAGAACGAGTTTTGGACAACTACCTTTCATTCTTGCCAAACTCTTTGCAGACCCCCGTGCAAGCTTTAGAACCAGATTTTGGATGTTTTCTTTCCTGGCAGAGTTTCTCCTTGCAAGATATGGTGGAAAAGCTTTTTGCTGAGTGTAGAGCGGCAAGACACGCAGAAGACGCAGATACGCAGCTCTCCGAAGCTAAGTGCCGGTCCCGGGCTTCTTTCGGCACAAACCGCTCTCAGGAGCTCCCTGCGCTCGCCACAATGCTCTGTGTGCGAAGAAGCCGCTTCTTCGCCTCCGGGAGAATCGGCGAGCGGCAGCTTCCCAAAGGCGAAGATGCAAGCTGCGGCACACAGGCACAGTGTGGGCAGCCTTCAGACTTAGAGAAAACAGTACTTTACCACTCTCCTGCCTTTTCCATGGTTATTCTATTGGAAAAGAACGAGTTTTGGACAACTACCTTTCATTCTTGCCAAACTCTTTGCAGACCCCCGTGCAAGCTTTAGAACAAGATTTTGGATGTTTTCTTTCCTGGCAGAGTTTCTCCTTGCAAGATATGGTGGAAAAGCTTTTTGCTGAGTGTAGAGCGGCAAGACACGCAGAAGACGCAGATACGCAGCTCTCTGAAGCTAAGTGCCGGTCCCGGGCTTCTTTCGGCACAAACCGCTCTCAGGAGCTCCCTGCGCTCGCCACAATGCTCTGTGTGCGAAGAAGCCGCTTCTTCGCCTGCGGGAGAATCGGCGAGCGGCAGCTTCCCAAAGGCGAAGATGCAAGCTGCGGCACACAGGCACAGTGTGGGCAGCCTTCAGACTTAGAGAAAACAGTACTTTACCACTCTCCTGCCTTTTCCATGGTTATTCTATTGGAAAAGAACGAGTTTTGGACAACTACCTTTCATTCTTGCCAAACTCTTTGCAGACCCCCGTGCAAGCTTTAGAAGAAGATTTTGGATGTTTTCTTTCCTGGCAGAGTTTCTCCTTGCAAGATATGGTGGAAAAGCTTTTTGCTGAGTGTAGAGCGGCAAGACACGCAGAAGACGCAGATACGCAGCTCTCCGAAGCTAAGTGCCGGTCCCGGGCTTCTTTCGGCACAAACCGCTCTCAGGAGCTCCCTCCGCTCGCCACAATGCTCTGTGTGCGAAGAAGCCGCTTCTTCGCCTCCGGGAGAATCGGCGAGCGGCAGCTTCCCAAAGGCGAAGATGCAAGCTGCAGCACACAGGCACAGTGTGGGCAGCCTTCAGACTTAGAGAAAACAGTACTTTACCACTCTCCTGTCTTTTCCATGGTTATTCTATTGGAAAAGAACGAGTTTTGGACAACTACCTTTCATTCTTGCCAAACTCTTTGCAGACCCCCGTGCAAGCTTTAGAACCAGATTTTGGATGTTTTCTTTCCTGGCAGAGTTTCTCCTTGCAAGATATGGTGGAAAAGCTTTTTGCTGAGTGTAGAGCGGCAAGACACGCAGAAGACGCAGATACGCAGCTCTCCGAAGCTAAGTGCCGGTCCCAGGCTTCTTTCGGCACAAACCGCTCTCAGGAGCTCCCTGCGCTCGCCACAATGCTCTGTGTGCGAAGAAGCCGCTTCTTCGCCTCCGGGAGAATCGGCGAGCGGCAGCTTCCCAAAGGCGAAGATGCAAGCTGCGGCACACAGGCACAGTGTGGGCAGCCTTCAGACTTAGAGAAAACAGTACTTTACCACTCTCCTGCCTTTTCCATGGTTATTCTATTGGAAAAGAACGAGTTTTGGACAACTACCTTTCATTCTTGCCAAACTCTTTGCAGACCCCCGTGCAAGCTTTAGAACAAGATTTTGGATGTTTTCTTTCCTGGCAGAGTTTCTCCTTGCAAGATATGGTGGAAAAGCTTTTTGCTGAGTGTAGAGCGGCAAGACACGCAGAAGACGCAGATACGCAGCTCTCCGAAGCTAAGTGCCGGTCCCGGGCTTCTTTCGGCACAAACCGCTCTCAGGAGCTCCCTGCGCTCGCCACAATGCTCTGTGTGCGAAGAAGCCGCTTCTTCGCCTCCGGGAGAATCGGCGAGCGGCAGCTTCCCAAAGGCGAAGATGCAAGCTGCGGCACACAGGCACAGTGTGGGCAGCCTTCAGACTTAGAGAAAACAGTACTTTACCACTCTCCTGCCTTTTCCATGGTTATTCTATTGGAAAAGAACGAGTTTTGGACAACTACCTTTCATTCTTGCCAAACTCTTTGCAGACCCCCGTGCAAGCTTTAGAACAAGATTTTGGATGTTTTCTTTCCTGGCAGAGTTTCTCCTTGCAAGATATGGTGGAAAAGCTTTTTGCTGAGTGTAGAGCGGCAAGACACGCAGAAGACGCAGATACGCAGCTCTCCGAAGCTAAGTGCCGGTCCCGGGCTTCTTTCGGCACAAACCGCTCTCAGGAGCTCCCTGCGCTCGCCACAATGCTCTGTGTGCGAAGAAGCCGCTTCTTCGCCTGCGGGAGAATCGGCGAGCGGCAGCTTCCCAAAGGCGAAGATGCAAGCTGCGGCACACAGGCACAGTGTGGGCAGCCTTCAGACTTAGAGAAAACAGTACTTTACCACTCTCCTGCCTTTTCCATGGTTATTCTATTGGAAAAGAACGAGTTTTGGACAACTACCTTTCATTCTTGCCAAACTCTTTGCAGACCCCCGTGCAAGCTTTAGAACAAGATTTTGGATGTTTTCTTTCCTGGCAGAGTTTCTCCTTGCAAGATATGGTGGAAAAGCTTTTGGCTGAGTGTAGAGCGGCAAGACACGCAGAAGACGCAGATACGCAGCTCTCCGAAGCTAAGTGCCGGTCCCGGGCTTCTTTCGGCACAAACCGCTCTCAGGAGCTCCCTGCGCTCGCCACAATGCTCTGTGTGCGAAAAAGCCGCTTCTTCGCCTCCGGGAGAATCGGCGAGCGGCAGCTTCCCAAAGGCGAAGATGCAAGCTGCGGCACACAGGCACAGTGTGGGCAGCCTTCAGACTTAGAAAAAACAGTACTTTACCACTCTCCTGCCTTTTCCATGGTTATTCTATTGGAAAAGAACGAGTTTTGGACAACTACCTTTCATTCTTGCCAAACTCTTTGCAGACCCCCGTGCAAGCTTTAGAACAAGATTTTGGATGTTTTCTTTCCTGGCAGAGTTTCTCCTTGCAAGATATGGTGGAAAAGCTTTTGGCTGAGTGTAGAGCGGCAAGACACGCAGAAGACGCAGATACGCAGCTCTCCGAAGCTAAGTGCCGGTCCCGGGCTTCTTTCGGCACAAACCGCTCTCAGGAGCTCCCTGCGCTCGCCACAATGCTCTGTGTGCGAAGAAGCCGCTTCTTCGCCTCCGGGAGAATCGGCGAGCGGCAGCTTCCCAAAGGCGAAGATGCAAGCTGCGGCACACAGGCACAGTGTGGGCAGCCTTCAGACTTAGAAAAAACAGTACTTTACCACTCTCCTGCCTTTTCCATGGTTATTCTATTGGAAAAGAACGAGTTTTGGACAACTACCTTTCATTCTTGCCAAACTCTTTGCAGACCCCCGTGCAAGCTTTAGAACAAGATTTTGGATGTTTTCTTTCCTGGCAGAGTTTCTCCTTGCAAGATATGCTGGAAAAGCTTTTTGCTGAGTGTAGAGCGGCAAGACACGCAGAAGACGCAGATACGCAGCTCTCCGAAGCTAAGTGCCGGTCCCGGGCTTCTTTCGGCACAAACCGCTCTCAGGAGCTCCCTGCGCTCGCCACAATGCTCTGTGTGCGAAGAAGCCGCTTCTTCGCCTCCGGGAGAATCGGCGAGCGGCAGCTTCCCAAAGGCGAAGATGCAAGCTGCAGCACGCAGGCACAGTGTGGGCAGCCTTCAGACTTAGAGAAAACAGTACTTTACCACTCTCCTGCCTTTTCCATGGTTATTCTATTGGAAAAGAACGAGTTTTGGACAACTACCTTTCAATCTTGCCAAACTCTTTGCAGACCCCCGTGCAAGCTTTAGAACCAGATTTTGGATGTTTTCTTTCCTGGCAGAGTTTCTCCTTGCAAGATATGGTGGAAAAGCTTTTTGCTGAGTGTAGAGCGGCAAGACACGCAGAAGACGCAGATACGCAGCTCTCCGAAGCTAAGTGCCGGTCCCGGGCTTCTTTCGGCACAAACCGCTCTCAGGAGCTCCCTGCGCTCGCCACAATGCTCTGTGTGCGAAGAAGCCGCTTCTTCGCCTGCGGGAGAATCGGCGAGCGGCAGCTTCCCAAAGGCGAAGATGCAAGCTGCGGCACACAGGCACAGTGTGGGCAGCCTTCAGACTTAGAGAAAACAGTACTTTACCACTCTCCTGCCTTTTCCATGGTTATTCTATTGGAAAAGAACGAGTTTTGGACAACTACCTTTCATTCTTGCCAAACTCTTTGCAGACCCCCGTGCAAGCTTTAGAACAAGATTTTGGATGTTTTCTTTCCTGGCAGAGTTTCTCCTTGCAAGATATGGTGGAAAAGCTTTTGGCTGAGTGTAGAGCGGCAAGACACGCAGAAGACGCAGATACGCAGCTCTCCGAAGCTAAGTGCCGGTCCCGGGCTTCTTTCGGCACAAACCGCTCTCAGGAGCTCCCTGCGCTCGCCACAATGCTCTGTGTGCGAAGAAGCCGCTTCTTCGCCTGCGGGAGAATCGGCGAGCGGCAGCTTCCCAAAGGCGAAGATGCAAGCTGCGGCACACAGGCACAGTGTGGGCAGCCTTCAGACTTAGAGAAAACAGTACTTTACCACTCTCCTGCCTTTTCCATGGTTATTCTATTGGAAAAGAACGAGTTTTGGACAACTACCTTTCATTCTTGCCAAACTCTTTGCAGACCCCCGTGCAAGCTTTAGAACAAGATTTTGGATGTTTTCTTTCCTGGCAGAGTTTCTCCTTGCAAGATATGGTGGAAAAGCTTTTGGCTGAGTGTAGAGCGGCAAGACACGCAGAAGACGCAGATACGCAGCTCTCCGAAGCTAAGTGCCGGTCCCGGGCTTCTTTCGGCACAAACCGCTCTCAGGAGCTCCCTGCGCTCGCCACAATGCTCTGTGTGCAAAGAAGCCGCTTCTTCGCCTCCGGGAGAATCGGCGAGCGGCAGCTTCCCAAAGGCGAAGATGCAAGCTGCGGCACACAGGCACAGTGTGGGCAGCCTTCAGACTTAGAAAAAACAGTACTTTACCACTCTCCTGCCTTTTCCATGGTTATTCTATTGGAAAAGAACGAGTTTTGGACAACTACCTTTCATTCTTGCCAAACTCTTTGCAGACCCCCGTGCAAGCTTTAGAACCAGATTTTGGATGTTTTCTTTCCTGGCAGAGTTTCTCCTTGCAAGATATGGTGGAAAAGCTTTTGGCTGAGTGTAGAGCGGCAAGACACGCAGAAGACGCAGATACGCAGCTCTCCGAAGCTAAGTGCCGGTCCCGGGCTTCTTTCGGCACAAACCGCTCTCAGGAGCTCCCTGCGCTCGCCACAATGCTCTGTGTGCGAAGAAGCCGCTTCTTCGCCTCCGGGAGAATCGGCGAGCGGCAGCTTCCCAAAGGCGAAGATGCAAGCTGCAGCACGCAGGCACAGTGTGGGCAGCCTTCAGACTTAGAGAAAACAGTACTTTACCACTCTCCTGCCTTTTCCATGGTTATTCTATTGGAAAAGAACGAGTTTTGGACAACTACCTTTCATTCTTGCCAAACTCTTTGCAGACCCCCGTGCAAGCTTTAGAACCAGATTTTGGATGTTTTCTTTCCTGACAGAGTTTCTCCTTGCAAGATATGGTGGAAAAGCTTTTTGCTGAGTGTAGAGCGGCAAGACACGCAGAAGACGCAGATACGCAGCTCTCCGAAGCTAAGTGCCGGTCCCGGGCTTCTTTCGGCACAAACCGCTCTCAGGAGCTCCCTGCGCTCGCCACAATGCTCTGTGTGCGAAGAAGCCGCTTCTTCGCCTGCGGGAGAATCGGCGAGCGGCAGCTTCCCAAAGGCGAAGATGCAAGCTGCGGCACACAGGCACAGTGTGGGCAGCCTTCAGACTTAGAGAAAACAGTACTTTACCACTCTCCTGCCTTTTCCATGGTTATTCTATTGGAAAAGAACGAGTTTTGGACAACTACCTTTCATTCTTGCCAAACTCTTTGCAGACCCCCGTGCAAGCTTTAGAACAAGATTTTGGATGTTTTCTTTCCTGGCAGAGTTTCTCCTTGCAAGATATGGTGGAAAAGCTTTTGGCTGAGTGTAGAGCGGCAAGACACGCAGAAGACGCAGATACGCAGCTCTCCGAAGCTAAGTGCCGGTCCCGGGCTTCTTTCGGCACAAACCGCTCTCAGGAGCTCCCTCCGCTCGCCACAATGCTCTGTGTGCGAAGAAGCCGCTTCTTCGCCTCCGGGAGAATCGGCGAGCGGCAGCTTCCCAAAGGCGAAGATGCAAGCTGCAGCACACAGGCACAGTGTGGGCAGCCTTCAGACTTAGAGAAAACAGTACTTTACCACTCTCCTGTCTTTTCCATGGTTATTCTATTGGAAAAGAACGAGTTTTGGACAACTACCTTTCATTCTTGCCAAACTCTTTGCAGACCCCCGTGCAAGCTTTAGAACCAGATTTTGGATGTTTTCTTTCCTGGCAGAGTTTCTCCTTGCAAGATATGGTGGAAAAGCTTTTTGCTGAGTGTAGAGCGGCAAGACACGCAGAAGACGCAGATACACAGCTCTCCGAAGCTAAGTGCCGGTCCCGGGCTTCTTTCGGCACAAACCGCTCTCAGGAGCTCCCTGCGCTCGCCACAATGCTCTGTGTGCGAAGAAGCCGCTTCTTCGCCTCCGGGAGAATCGGCGAGCGGCAGCTTCCCAAAGGCGAAGATGCAAGCTGCAGCACACAGGCACAGTGTGGGCAGCCTTCAGACTTAGAGAAAACAGTACTTTACCACTCTCCTGCCTTTTCCATGGTTATTCTATTGGAAAAGAACGAGTTTTGGACAACTACCTTTCATTCTTGCCAAACTCTTTGCAGACCTCCGTGCAAGCTTTAGAACAAGATTTTGGATGTTTTCTTTCCTGGCAGAGTTTCTCCTTGCAAGATATGGTGGAAAAGCTTTTGGCTGAGTGTAGAGCGGCAAGACACGCAGAAGACGCAGATACGCAGCTCTCCGAAGCTAAGTGCCGGTCCCGGGCTTCTTTCGGCACAAACCGCTCTCAGGAGCTCCCTGCGCTCGCCACAATGCTCTGTGTGCGAAGAAGCCGCTTCTTCGCCTCCGGGAGAATCGGCGAGCGGCAGCTTCCCAAAGGCGAAGATGCAAGCTGCGGCACACAGGCACAGTGTGGGCAGCCTTCAGACTTAGAGAAAACAGTACTTTACCACTCTCCTGCCTTTTCCATGGTTATTCTATTGGAAAAGAACGAGTTTTGGACAACTACCTTTCATTCTTGCCCAACTCTTTGCAGACCCCCGTGCAAGCTTTAGAACAAGATTTTGGATGTTTTCTTTCCTGGCAGAGTTTCTCCTTGCAAGATATGGTGGAAAAGCTTTTTGCTGAGTGTAGAGCGGCAAGACACGCAGAAGACGCAGATACGCAGCTCTCCGAAGCTAAGTGCCGGTCCCGGGCTTCTTTCGGCACAAACCGCTCTCAGGAGCTCCCTGCGCTCGCCACAATGCTCTGTGTGCGAAGAAGCCGCTTCTTCGCCTGCGGGAGAATCGGCGAGCGGCAGCTTCCCAAAGGCGAAGATGCAAGCTGCGGCACACAGGCACAGTGTGGGCAGCCTTCAGACTTAGAGAAAACAGTACTTTACCACTCTCCTGCCTTTTCCATGGTTATTCTATTGGAAAAGAACGAGTTTTGGACAACTACCTTTCATTCTTGCCAAACTCTTTGCAGACCCCCGTGCAAGCTTTAGAACAAGATTTTGGATGTTTTCTTTCCTGGCAGAGTTTCTCCTTGCAAGATATGCTGGAAAAGCTTTTGGCTGAGTGTAGAGCGGCAAGACACGCAGAAGACGCAGATACGCAGCTCTCCGAAGCTAAGTGCCGGTCCCGGGCTTCTTTCGGCACAAACCGCTCTCAGGAGCTCCCTCCGCTCGCCACAATGCTCTGTGTGCGAAGAAGCCGCTTCTTCGCCTCCGGGAGAATCGGCGAGCGGCAGCTTCCCAAAGGCGAAGATGCAAGCTGCAGCACACAGGCACAGTGTGGGCAGCCTTCAGACTTAGAGAAAACTGTACTTTACCACTCTCCTGCCTTTTCCATGGTTATTCTATTGGAAAAGAACGAGTTTTGGACAACTACCTTTCATTCTTGCCAAACTCTTTGCAGACCCCCGTGCAAGCTTTAGAACCAGATTTTGGATGTTTTCTTTCCTGGCAGAGTTTCTCCTTGCAAGATATGGTGGAAAAGCTTTTTGCTGAGTGTAGAGCGGCAAGACACGCAGAAGACGCAGATACGCAGCTCTCCGAAGCTAAGTGCCGGTCCCGGGCTTCTTTCGGCACAAACCGCTCTCAGGAGCTCCCTCCGCTCGCCACAATGCTCTGTGTGCGAAGAAGCCGCTTCTTCGCCTCCGGGAGAATCGGCGAGCGGCAGCTTCCCAAAGGCGAAGATGCAAGCTGCGGCACACAGGCACAGTGTGGGCAGCCTTCAGACTTAGAAAAAACAGTACTTTACCACTCTCCTGCCTTTTCCATGGTTATTCTATTGGAAAAGAACGAGTTTTGGACAACTACCTTTCATTCTTGCCAAACTCTTTGCAGACCCCCGTGCAAGCTTTAGAACCAGATTTTGGATGTTTTCTTTCCTGGCAGAGTTTCTCCTTGCAAGATATGGTGGAAAAGCTTTTTGCTGAGTGTAGAGCGGCAAGACACGCAGAAGAGGCAGATACGCAGCTCTCCGAAGCTAAGTGCCGGTCCCGGGCTTCTTTCGGCACAAACCGCTCTCAGGAGCTCCCTGCGCTCGCCACAATGCTCTGTGTGCGAAGAAGCCGCTTCTTCGCCTCCGGGAGAATCGGCGAGCGGCAGCTTCCCAAAGGCGAAGATGCAAGCTGCGGCACACAGGCACAGTGTGGGCAGCCTTCAGACTTAGAGAAAACAGTACTTTACCACTCTCCTGCCTTTTCCATGGTTATTCTATTGGAAAAGAACGAGTTTTGGACAACTACCTTTCATTCTTGCCAAACTCTTTGCAGACCCCCGTGCAAGCTTTAGAACAAGATTTTGGATGTTTTCTTTCCTGGCAGAGTTTCTCCTTGCAAGATATGGTGGAAAAGCTTTTTGCTGAGTGTAGAGCGGCAAGACACGCAGAAGACGCAGATACGCAGCTCTCTGAAGCTAAGTGCCGGTCCCGGGCTTCTTTCGGCACAAACCGCTCTCAGGAGCTCCCTGCGCTCGCCACAATGCTCTGTGTGCGAAGAAGCCGCTTCTTCGCCTGCGGGAGAATCGGCGAGCGGCAGCTTCCCAAAGGCGAAGATGCAAGCTGCGGCACACAGGCACAGTGTGGGCAGCCTTCAGACTTAGAGAAAACAGTACTTTACCACTCTCCTGCCTTTTCCATGGTTATTCTATTGGAAAAGAACGAGTTTTGGACAACTACCTTTCATTCTTGCCAAACTCTTTGCAGACCCCCGTGCAAGCTTTAGAAGAAGATTTTGGATGTTTTCTTTCCTGGCAGAGTTTCTCCTTGCAAGATATGGTGGAAAAGCTTTTTGCTGAGTGTAGAGCGGCAAGACACGCAGAAGACGCAGATACGCAGCTCTCCGAAGCTAAGTGCCGGTCCCGGGCTTCTTTCGGCACAAACCGCTCTCAGGAGCTCCCTCCGCTCGCCACAATGCTCTGTGTGCGAAGAAGCCGCTTCTTCGCCTCCGGGAGAATCGGCGAGCGGCAGCTTCCCAAAGGCGAAGATGCAAGCTGCAGCACACAGGCACAGTGTGGGCAGCCTTCAGACTTAGAGAAAACAGTACTTTACCACTCTCCTGTCTTTTCCATGGTTATTCTATTGGAAAAGAACGAGTTTTGGACAACTACCTTTCATTCTTGCCAAACTCTTTGCAGACCCCCGTGCAAGCTTTAGAACCAGATTTTGGATGTTTTCTTTCCTGGCAGAGTTTCTCCTTGCAAGATATGGTGGAAAAGCTTTTTGCTGAGTGTAGAGCGGCAAGACACGCAGAAGACGCAGATACGCAGCTCTCCGAAGCTAAGTGCCGGTCCCAGGCTTCTTTCGGCACAAACCGCTCTCAGGAGCTCCCTGCGCTCGCCACAATGCTCTGTGTGCGAAGAAGCCGCTTCTTCGCCTCCGGGAGAATCGGCGAGCGGCAGCTTCCCAAAGGCGAAGATGCAAGCTGCGGCACACAGGCACAGTGTGGGCAGCCTTCAGACTTAGAGAAAACAGTACTTTACCACTCTCCTGCCTTTTCCATGGTTATTCTATTGGAAAAGAACGAGTTTTGGACAACTACCTTTCATTCTTGCCAAACTCTTTGCAGACCCCCGTGCAAGCTTTAGAACCAGATTTTGGATGTTTTCTTTCCTGGCAGAGTTTCTCCTTGCAAGATATGGTGGAAAAGCTTTTTGCTGAGTGTAGAGCGGCAAGACACGCAGAAGACGCAGATACGCAGCTCTCCGAAGCTAAGTGCCGGTCCCGGGCTTCTTTCGGCACAAACCGCTCTCAGGAGCTCCCTGCGCTCGCCACAATGCTCTGTGTGCGAAGAAGCCGCTTCTTCGCCTCCGGGAGAATCGGCGAGCGGCAGCTTCCCAAAGGCGAAGATGCAAGCTGCGGCACACAGGCACAGTGTGGGCAGCCTTCAGACTTAGAGAAAACAGTACTTTACCACTCTCCTGCCTTTTCCATGGTTATTCTATTGGAAAAGAACGAGTTTTGGACAACTACCTTTCATTCTTGCCCAACTCTTTGCAGACCCCCGTGCAAGCTTTAGAACAAGATTTTGGATGTTTTCTTTCCTGGCAGAGTTTCTCCTTGCAAGATATGGTGGAAAAGCTTTTTGCTGAGTGTAGAGCGGCAAGACACGCAGAAGACGCAGATACGCAGCTCTCTGAAGCTAAGTGCCGGTCCCGGGCTTCTTTCGGCACAAACCGCTCTCAGGAGCTCCCTGCGCTCGCCACAATGCTCTGTGTGCGAAGAAGCCGCTTCTTCGCCTGCGGGAGAATCGGCGAGCGGCAGCTTCCCAAAGGCGAAGATGCAAGCTGCGGCACGCAGGCACAGTGTGGGCAGCCTTCAGACTTAGAGAAAACAGTACTTTACCACTCTCCTGCCTTTTCCATGGTTATTCTATTGGAAAAGAACGAGTTTTGGACAACTACCTTTCATTCTTGCCAAACTCTTTGCAGACCCCCGTGCAAGCTTTAGAACCAGATTTTGGATGTTTTCTTTCCTGACAGAGTTTCTCCTTGCAAGATATGGTGGAAAAGCTTTTTGCTGAGTGTAGAGCGGCAAGACACGCAGAAGACGCAGATACGCAGCTCTCCGAAGCTAAGTGCCGGTCCCGGGCTTCTTTCGGCACAAACCGCTCTCAGGAGCTCCCTGCGCTCGCCACAATGCTCTGTGTGCGAAGAAGCCGCTTCTTCGCCTCCGGGAGAATCGGCGAGCGGCAGCTTCCCAAAGGCGAAGATGCAAGCTGCGGCACACAGGCACAGTGTGGGCAGCCTTCAGACTTAGAGAAAACAGTACTTTACCACTCTCCTGCCTTTTCCATGGTTATTCTATTGGAAAAGAACGAGTTTTGGACAACTACCTTTCATTCTTGCCAAACTCTTTGCAGACCCCCGTGCAAGCTTTAGAACAAGATTTTGGATGTTTTCTTTCCTGGCAGAGTTTCTCCTTGCAAGATATGGTGGAAAAGCTTTTGGCTGAGTGTAGAGCGGCAAGACACGCAGAAGACGCAGATACGCAGCTCTCCGAAGCTAAGTGCCGGTCCCGGGCTTCTTTCGGCACAAACCGCTCTCAGGAGCTCCCTGCGCTCGCCACAATGCTCTGTGTGTGAAGAAGCCGCTTCTTCGCCTCCGGGAGAATCGGCGAGCGGCAGCTTCCCAAAGGCGAAGATGCAAGCTGCAGCACACAGGCACAGTGTGGGCAGCCTTCAGACTTAGAGAAAACAGTACTTTACCACTCTCCTGCCTTTTCCATGGTTATTCTATTGGAAAAGAACGAGTTTTGGACAACTACCTTTCATTCTTGCCAAACTCTTTGCAGACCCCCGTGCAAGCTTTAGAACAAGATTTTGGATGTTTTCTTTCCTGGCAGAGTTTCTCCTTGCAAGATATGGTGGAAAAGCTTTTTGCTGAGTGTAGAGCGGCAAGACACGCAGAAGACGCAGATACGCAGCTCTCCGAAGCTAAGTGCCGGTCCCGAGCTTCTTTCGGCACAAACCGCTCTCAGGAGCTCCCTGTGCTCGCCACAATGCTCTGTGTGCGAAGAAGCCGCTTCTTCGCCTCCGGGAGAATCGGCGAGCGGCAGCTTCCCAAAGGCGAAGATGCAAGCTGCAGCACACAGGCACAGTGTGGGCAGCATTCAGACTTAGAGAAAACAGTACTTTACCACTCTCCTGCCTTTTCCATGGTTATTCTATTGGAAAAGAACGAGTTTTGGACAACTACCTTTCATTCTTGCCAAACTCTTTGCAGACCCCGTGCAAGCTTTAGAACAAGATTTTGGATGTTTTCTTTCCTGGCAGAGTTTCTCCTTGCAAGATATGGTGGAAAAGCTTTTTGCTGAGTGTAGAGCGGCAAGACACGCAGAAGACGCAGATACGCAGCTCTCCGAAGCTAAGTGCCGGTCCCGGGCTTCTTTCGGCACAAACCGCTCTCAGGAGCTCCCTGCACTCGCCACAATGCTCTGTGTGCGAAGAAGCCGCTTCTTCGCCTCCGGGAGAATCGGCGAGCGGCAGCTTCCCAAAGGCGAAGATGCAAGCTGCAGCACACAGGCACAGTGTGGGCAGCCTTCAGACTTAGAGAAAACAGTACTTTACCACTCTCCTGCCTTTTCCATGGTTATTCTATTGGAAAAGAACGAGTTTTGGACAACTACCTTTCATTCTTGCCAAACTCTTTGCAGACCTGCGTGCAAGCTTTAGAACAAGATTTTGGATGTTTTCTTTCCTGGCAGAGTTTCTCCTTGCAAGATATGGTGGAAAAGCTTTTGGCTGAGTGTAGAGCGGCAAGACACGCAGAAGACGCAGATACGCAGCTCTCCGAAGCTAAGTGCCGGTCCCGGGCTTCTTTCGGCACAAACCGCTCTCAGGAGCTCCCTGCGCTCGCCACAATGCTCTGTGTGTGAAGAAGCCGCTTCTTCGCCTCCGGGAGAATCGGCGAGCGGCAGCTTCCCAAAGGCGAAGATGCAAGCTGCAGCACACAGGCACAGTGTGGGCAGCCTTCAGACTTAGAGAAAACAGTACTTTACCACTCTCCTGCCTTTTCCATGGTTATTCTATTGGAAAAGAACGAGTTTTGGACAACTACCTTTCATTCTTGCCAAACTCTTTGCAGACCCCCGTGCAAGCTTTAGAACAAGATTTTGGATGTTTTCTTTCCTGGCAGAGTTTCTCCTTGCAAGATATGGTGGAAAAGCTTTTTGCTGAGTGTAGAGCGGCAAGACACGCAGAAGACGCAGATACGCAGCTCTCCGAAGCTAAGTGCCGGTCCCGGGCTTCTTTCGGCACAAACCGCTCTCAGGAGCTCCCTGCGCTCGCCACAATGCTCTGTGTGCGAAGAAGCCGCTTCTTCGCCTGCGGGAGAATCGGCGAGCGGCAGCTTCCCAAAGGCGAAGATGCAAGCTGCAGCACACAGGCACAGTGTGGGCAGCCTTCAGACTTAGAGAAAACAGTACTTTACCACTCTCCTGCCTTTTCCATGGTTATTCTATTGGAAAAGAACGAGTTTTGGACAACTACCTTTCATTCTTGCCAAACTCTTTGCAGACCCCCGTGCAAGCTTTAGAACAAGATTTTGGATGTTTTCTTTCCTGGCAGAGTTTCTCCTTGCAAGATATGGTGGAAAAGCTTTTTGCTGAGTGTAGAGCGGCAAGACACGCAGAAGACGCAGATACGCAGCTCTCCGAAGCTAAGTGCCGGTCCCGGGCTTCTTTCGGCACAAACCGCTCTCAGGAGCTCCCTGCGCTCGCCACAATGCTCTGTGTGCGAAGAAGCCGCTTCTTCGCCTCCGGGAGAATCGGCGAGCGGCAGCTTCCCAAAGGCGAAGATGCAAGCTGCAGCACACAGGCACAGTGTGGGCAGCCTTCAGACTTAGAGAAAACAGTACTTTACCACTCTCCTGCCTTTTCCATGGTTATTCTATTGGAAAAGAACGAGTTTTGGACAACTACCTTTCATTCTTGCCAAACTCTTTGCAGACCTGCGTGCAAGCTTTAGAACAAGATTTTGGATGTTTTCTTTCCTGGCAGAGTTTCTCCTTGCAAGATATGGTGGAAAAGCTTTTGGCTGAGTGTAGAGCGGCAAGACACGCAGAAGACGCAGATACGCAGCTCTCCGAAGCTAAGTGCCGGTCCCGGGCTTCTTTCGGCACAAACCGCTCTCAGGAGCTCCCTGCGCTCGCCACAATGCTCTGTGTGCGAAGAAGCCGCTTCTTCGCCTGCGGGAGAATCGGCGAGCGGCAGCTTCCCAAAGGCGAAGATGCAAGCTGCAGCACGCAGGCACAGTGTGGGCAGCCTTCAGACTTAGAGAAAACAGTACTTTACCACTCTCCTGCCTTTTCCATGGTTATTCTATTGGAAAAGAACGAGTTTTGGACAACTACCTTTCATTCTTGCCAAACTCTTTGCAGACCCCCGTGCAAGCTTTAGAACAAGATTTTGGATGTTTTCTTTCCTGGCAGAGTTTCTCCTTGCAAGATATGGTGGAAAAGCTTTTTGCTGAGTGTAGAGCGGCAAGACACGCAGAAGACGCAGATACGCAGCTCTCCGAAGCTAAGTGCCGGTCCCGGGCTTCTTTCGGCACAAACCGCTCTCAGGAGCTCCCTGCGCTCGCCACAATGCTCTGTGTGCGAAGAAGCCGCTTCTTCGCCTGCGGGAGAATCGGCGAGCGGCAGCTTCCCAAAGGCGAAGATGCAAGCTGCAGCACACAGGCACAGTGTGGGCAGCCTTCAGACTTAGAGAAAACAGTACTTTACCACTCTCCTGCCTTTTCCATGGTTATTCTATTGGAAAAGAACGAGTTTTGGACAACTACCTTTCATTCTTGCCAAACTCTTTGCAGACCCCCGTGCAAGCTTTAGAACAAGATTTTGGATGTTTTCTTTCCTGGCAGAGTTTCTCCTTGCAAGATATGGTGGAAAAGCTTTTGGCTGAGTGTAGAGCGGCAAGACACGCAGAAGACGCAGATACGCAGCTCTCCGAAGCTAAGTGCCGGTCCCGGGCTTCTTTCGGCACAAACCGCTCTCAGGAGCTCCCTGCGCTCGCCACAATGCTCTGTGTGCGAAGAAGCCGCTTCTTCGCCTGCGGGAGAATCGGCGAGCGGCAGCTTCCCAAAGGCGAAGATGCAAGCTGCGGCACACAGGCACAGTGTGGGCAGCCTTCAGACTTAGAAAAAACAGTACTTTACCACTCTCCTGCCTTTTCCATGGTTATTCTATTGGAAAAGAACGAGTTTTGGACAACTACCTTTCATTCTTGCCAAACTCTTTGCAGACCTGCGTGCAAGCTTTAGAACAAGATTTTGGATGTTTTCTTTCCTGGCAGAGTTTCTCCTTGCAAGATATGGTGGAAAAGCTTTTGGCTGAGTGTAGAGCGGCAAGACACGCAGAAGACGCAGATACGCAGCTCTCCGAAGCTAAGTGCCGGTCCCGGGCTTCTTTCGGCACAAACCGCTCTCAGGAGCTCCCTGCGCTCGCCACAATGCTCTGTGTGCGAAGAAGCCGCTTCTTCGCCTGCGGGAGAATCGGCGAGCGGCAGCTTCCCAAAGGCGAAGATGCAAGCTGCAGCACGCAGGCACAGTGTGGGCAGCCTTCAGACTTAGAGAAAACAGTACTTTACCACTCTCCTGTCTTTTCCATGGTTATTCTATTGGAAAAGAACGAGTTTTGGACAACTACCTTTCATTCTTGCCAAACTCTTTGCAGACCCCCGTGCAAGCTTTAGAACAAGATTTTGGATGTTTTCTTTCCTGGCAGAGTTTCTCCTTGCAAGATATGGTGGAAAAGCTTTTTGCTGAGTGTAGAGCGGCAAGACACGCAGAAGACGCAGATACGCAGCTCTCCGAAGCTAAGTGCCGGTCCCGGGCTTCTTTCGGCACAAACCGCTCTCAGGAGCTCCCTGCGCTCGCCACAATGCTCTGTGTGCGAAGAAGCCGCTTCTTCGCCTCCGGGAGAATCGGCGAGCGGCAGCTTCCCAAAGGCGAAGATGCAAGCTGCGGCACACAGGCACAGTGTGGGCAGCCTTCAGACTTAGAGAAAACAGTACTTTACCACTCTCCTGCCTTTTCCATGGTTATTCTATTGGAAAAGAACGAGTTTTGGACAACTACCTTTCATTCTTGCCAAACTCTTTGCAGACCCCCGTGCAAGCTTTAGAACAAGATTTTGGATGTTTTCTTTCCTGGCAGAGTTTCTCCTTGCAAGATATGGTGGAAAAGCTTTTGGCTGAGTGTAGAGCGGCAAGACACGCAGAAGACGCAGATACGCAGCTCTCCGAAGCTAAGTGCCGGTCCCGGGCTTCTTTCGGCACAAACCGCTCTCAGGAGCTCCCTGCGCTCGCCACAATGCTCTGTGTGCGAAGAAGCCGCTTCTTCGCCTGCGGGAGAATCGGCGAGCGGCAGCTTCCCAAAGGCGAAGATGCAAGCTGCGGCACACAGGCACAGTGTGGGCAGCCTTCAGACTTAGAAAAAACAGTACTTTACCACTCTCCTGCCTTTTCCATGGTTATTCTATTGGAAAAGAACGAGTTTTGGACAACTACCTTTCATTCTTGCCCAACTCTTTGCAGACCCCCGTGCAAGCTTTAGAACAAGATTTTGGATGTTTTCTTTCCTGGCAGAGTTTCTCCTTGCAAGATATGGTGGAAAAGCTTTTTGCTGAGTGTAGAGCGGCAAGACACGCAGAAGACGCAGATACGCAGCTCTCCGAAGCTAAGTGCCGGTCCCGGGCTTCTTTCGGCACAAACCGCTCTCAGGAGCTCCCTGCGCTCGCCACAATGCTCTGTGTGCGAAGAAGCCGCTTCTTCGCCTCCGGGAGAATCGGCGAGCGGCAGCTTCCCAAAGGCGAAGATGCAAGCTGCAGCACGCAGGCACAGTGTGGGCAGCATTCAGACTTAGAGAAAACAGTACTTTACCACTCTCCTGCCTTTTCCATGGTTATTCTATTGGAAAAGAACGAGTTTTGGACAACTACCTTTCATTCTTGCCAAACTCTTTGCAGACCCCCGTGCAAGCTTTAGAACAAGATTTTGGATGTTTTCTTTCCTGGCAGAGTTTCTCCTTGCAAGATATGGTGGAAAAGCTTTTTGCTGAGTGTAGAGCGGCAAGACACGCAGAAGACGCAGATACGCAGCTCTCTGAAGCTAAGTGCCGGTCCCGGGCTTCTTTCGGCACAAACCGCTCTCAGGAGCTCCCTGCGCTCGCCACAATGCTCTGTGTGCGAAGAAGCCGCTTCTTCGCCTCCGGGAGAATCTGCGAGCGGCAGCTTCCCAAAGGCGAAGATGCAAGCTGCAGCACACAGGCACAGTGTGGGCAGCCTTCAGACTTAGAGAAAACAGTACTTTACCACTCTCCTGCCTTTTCCATGGTTATTCTATTGGAAAAGAACGAGTTTGGACAACTACCTTTCATTCTTGCCAAACTCTTTGCAGACCCCCGTGCAAGCTTTAGAACCAGATTTTGGATGTTTTCTTTCCTGGCAGAGTTTCTCCTTGCAAGATATGGTGGAAAAGCTTTTTGCTGAGTGTAGAGCGGCAAGACACGCAGAAGACGCAGATACGCAGCTCTCCGAAGCTAAGTGCCGGTCCCGGGCTTCTTTCGGCACAAACCGCTCTCAGGAGCTCCCTGCGCTCGCCACAATGCTCTGTGTGCGAAGAAGCCGCTTCTTCGCCTGCGGGAGAATCGGCGAGCGGCAGCTTCCCAAAGGCGAAGATGCAAGCTGCGGCACACAGGCACAGTGTGGGCAGCCTTCAGACTTAGAGAAAACAGTACTTTACCACTCTCCTGCCTTTTCCATGGTTATTCTATTGGAAAAGAACGAGTTTTGGACAACTACCTTTCATTCTTGCCAAACTCTTTGCAGACCCCCGTGCAAGCTTTAGAACAAGATTTTGGATGTTTTCTTTCCTGGCAGAGTTTCTCCTTGCAAGATATGGTGGAAAAGCTTTTGGCTGAGTGTAGAGCGGCAAGACACGCAGAAGACGCAGATACGCAGCTCTCCGAAGCTAAGTGCCGGTCCCGGGCTTCTTTCGGCACAAACCGCTCTCAGGAGCTCCCTGCGCTCGCCACAATGCTCTGTGTGTGAAGAAGCCGCTTCTTCGCCTCCGGGAGAATCGGCGAGCGGCAGCTTCCCAAAGGCGAAGATGCAAGCTGCAGCACACAGGCACAGTGTGGGCAGCCTTCAGACTTAGAGAAAACAGTACTTTACCACTCTCCTGCCTTATCCATGGTTATTCTATTGGAAAAGAACGAGTTTTGGACAACTACCTTTCATTCTTGCCAAACTCTTTGCAGACCCCCGTGCAAGCTTTAGAACAAGATTTTGGATGTTTTCTTTCCTGGCAGAGTTTCTCCTTGCAAGATATGGTGGAAAAGCTTTTGGCTGAGTGTAGAGCGGCAAGACACGCAGAAGACGCAGATACGCAGCTCTCCGAAGCTAAGTGCCGGTCCCGGGCTTCTTTCGGCACAAACCGCTCTCAGGAGCTCCCTGCGCTCGCCACAATGCTCTGTGTGCGAAGAAGCCGCTTCTTCGCCTCCGGGAGAATCGGCGAGCGGCAGCTTCCCAAAGGCGAAGATGCAAGCTGCAGCACACAGGCACAGTGTGGGCAGCCTTCAGACTTAGAGAAAACAGTACTTTACCACTCTCCTGCCTTTTCCATGGTTATTCTATTGGAAAAGAACGAGTTTTGGACAACTACCTTTCATTCTTGCCAAACTCTTTGCAGACCCCCGTGCAAGCTTTAGAACAAGATTTTGGATGTTTTCTTTCCTGGCAGAGTTTCTCCTTGCAAGATATGCTGGAAAAGCTTTTTGCTGAGTGTAGAGCGGCAAGACACGCAGAAGACGCAGATACGCAGCTCTCCGAAGCTAAGTGCCGGTCCCGGGCTTCTTTCGGCACAAACCGCTCTCAGGAGCTCCCTGCGCTCGCCACAATGCTCTGTGTGCGAAGAAGCCGCTTCTTCGCCTCCGGGAGAATCGGCGAGCGGCAGCTTCCCAAAGGCGAAGATGCAAGCTGCAGCACGCAGGCACAGTGTGGGCAGCCTTCAGACTTAGAGAAAACAGTACTTTACCACTCTCCTGCCTTTTCCATGGTTATTCTATTGGAAAAGAACGAGTTTTGGACAACTACCTTTCATTCTTGCCAAACTCTTTGCAGACCCCCGTGCAAGCTTTAGAACCAGATTTTGGATGTTTTCTTTCCTGGCAGAGTTTCTCCTTGCAAGATATGGTGGAAAAGCTTTTTGCTGAGTGTAGAGCGGCAAGACACGCAGAAGACGCAGATACGCAGCTCTCCGAAGCTAAGTGCCGGTCCCGGGCTTCTTTCGGCACAAACCGCTCTCAGGAGCTCCCTGCGCTCGCCACAATGCTCTGTGTGCGAAGAAGCCGCTTCTTCGCCTCCGGGAGAATCGGCGAGCGGCAGCTTCCCAAAGGCGAAGATGCAAGCTGCGGCACACAGGCACAGTGTGGGCAGCCTTCAGACTTAGAGAAAACAGTACTTTACCACTCTCCTGCCTTTTCCATGGTTATTCTATTGGAAAAGAACGAGTTTTGGACAACTACCTTTCATTCTTGCCAAACTCTTTGCAGACCCCCGTGCAAGCTTTAGAACAAGATTTTGCATGTTTTCTTTCCTGGCAGAGTTTCTCCTTGCAAGATATGCTGGAAAAGCTTTTGGCTGAGTGTAGAGCGGCAAGACACGCAGAAGACGCAGATACGCAGCTCTCCGAAGCTAAGTGCCGGTCCCGGGCTTCTTTCGGCACAAACCGCTCTCAGGAGCTCCCTCCGCTCGCCACAATGCTCTGTGTGCGAAGAAGCCGCTTCTTCGCCTGCGGGAGAATCGGCGAGCGGCAGCTTCCCAAAGGCGAAGATGCAAGCTGCGGCACACAGGCACAGTGTGGGCAGCCTTCAGACTTAGAGAAAACAGTACTTTACCACTCTCCTGCCTTTTCCATGGTTATTCTATTGGAAAAGAACGAGTTTTGGACAACTACCTTTCATTCTTGCCAAACTCTTTGCAGACCCCCGTGCAAGCTTTAGAACAAGATTTTGGATGTTTTCTTTCCTGGCAGAGTTTCTCCTTGCAAGATATGGTGGAAAAGCTTTTTGCTGAGTGTAGAGCGGCAAGACACGCAGAAGACGCAGATACGCAGCTCTCCGAAGCTAAGTGCCGGTCCCGGGCTTCTTTCGGCACAAACCGCTCTCAGGGAGCTCCCTGCGCTCGCCACAATGCTCTGTGTGCGAAGAAGCCGCTTCTTCGCCTCCGGGAGAATCGGCGAGCGGCAGCTTCCCAAAGGCGAAGATGCAAGCTGCGGCACACAGGCACAGTGTGGGCAGCCTTCAGACTTAGAGAAAACAGTACTTTACCACTCTCCTGCCTTTTCCATGTTATTCTATTGGAAAAGAACGAGTTTTGGACAACTACCTTTCATTCTTGCCAAACTCTTTGCAGACCCCCGTGCAAGCTTTAGAACAAGATTTTGGATGTTTTCTTCCCTGGCAGAGTTTCTCCTTGCAAGATATGGTGGAAAAGCTTTTTGCTGAGTGTAGAGCGGCAAGACACGCAGAAGACGCAGATACGCAGCTCTCCGAAGCTAAGTGCCGGTCCCGGGCTTCTTTCGGCACAAACCGCTCTCAGGAGCTCCCTGCGCTCGCCACAATGCTCTGTGTGCGAAGAAGCCGCTTCTTCGCCTCCGGGAGAATCGGCGAGCGGCAGCTTCCCAAAGGCGAAGATGCAAGCTGCAGCACGCAGGCACAGTGTGGGCAGCCTTCAGACTTAGAGAAAACAGTACTTTACCACTCTCCTGCCTTTTCCATGGTTATTCTATTGGAAAAGAACGAGTTTTGGACAACTACCTTTCATTCTTGCCAAACTCTTTGCAGACCCCCGTGCAAGCTTTAGAACAAGATTTTGGATGTTTTCTTTCCTGGCAGAGTTTCTCCTTGCAAGATATGGTGGAAAAGCTTTTGGCTGAGTGTAGAGCGGCAAGACACGCAGAAGACGCAGATACGCAGCTCTCCGAAGCTAAGTGCCGGTCCCGGGCTTCTTTCGGCACAAACCGCTCTCAGGAGCTCCCTGCGCTCGCCACAATGCTCTGTGTGCGAAGAAGCCGCTTCTTCGCCTCCGGGAGAATCGGCGAGCGGCAGCTTCCCAAAGGCGAAGATGCAAGCTGCGGCACACAGGCACAGTGTGGGCAGCCTTCAGACTTAGAGAAAACAGTACTTTACCACTCTCCTGCCTTTTCCATGGTTATTCTATTGGAAAAGAACGAGTTTTGGACAACTACCTTTCATTCTTGCCAAACTCTTTGCAGACCCCCGTGCAAGCTTTAGAACAAGATTTTGGATGTTTTCTTTCCTGGCAGAGTTTCTCCTTGCAAGATATGGTGGAAAAGCTTTTTGCTGAGTGTAGAGCGGCAAGACACGCAGAAGACGCAGATACGCAGCTCTCCGAAGCTAAGTGCCGGTCCCGGGCTTCTTTCGGCACAAACCGCTCTCAGGAGCTCCCTGCGCTCGCCACAATGCTCTGTGTGCGAAGAAGCCGCTTCTTCGCCTCCGGGAGAATCGGCGAGCGGCAGCTTCCCAAAGGCGAAGATGCAAGCTGCAGCACACAGGCAAAGTGTGGGCAGCCTTCAGACTTAGAGAAAACAGTACTTTACCACTCTCCTGCCTTTTCCATGGTTATTCTATTGGAAAAGAACGAGTTTTGGACAACTACCTTTCATTCTTGCCAAACTCTTTGCAGACCCCCGTGCAAGCTTTAGAACCAGATTTTGGATGTTTTCTTTCCTGGCAGAGTTTCTCCTTGCAAGATATGGTGGAAAAGCTTTTTGCTGAGTGTAGAGCGGCAAGACACGCAGAAGACGCAGATACGCAGCTCTCCGAAGCTAAGTGCCGGTCCCGGGCTTCTTTCGGCACAAACCGCTCTCAGGAGCTCCCTGCGCTCGCCACAATGCTCTGTGTGCGAAGAAGCCGCTTCTTCGCCTGCGGGAGAATCGGCGAGCGGCAGCTTCCCAAAGGCGAAGATGCAAGCTGCAGCACACAGGCACAGTGTGGGCAGCCTTCAGACTTAGAGAAAACAGTACTTTACCACTCTCCTGCCTTTTCCATGGTTATTCTATTGGAAAAGAACGAGTTTTGGACAACTACCTTTCATTCTTGCCAAACTCTTTGCAGACCCCCGTGCAAGCTTTAGAACAAGATTTTGGATGTTTTCTTTCCTGGCAGAGTTTCTCCTTGCAAGATATGGTGGAAAAGCTTTTGGCTGAGTGTAGAGCGGCAAGACACGCAGAAGACGCAGATACGCAGCTCTCCGAAGCTAAGTGCCGGTCCCGGGCTTCTTTCGGCACAAACCGCTCTCAGGAGCTCCCTGCGCTCGCCACAATGCTCTGTGTGCGAAGAAGCCGCTTCTTCGCCTCTGGGAGAATCGGCGAGCGGCAGCTTCCCAAAGGCGAAGATGCAAGCTGCAGCACACAGGCACAGTGTGGGCAGCCTTCAGACTTAGAGAAAACAGTACTTTACCACTCTCCTGCCTTTTCCATGGTTATTCTATTGGAAAAGAACGAGTTTTGGACAACTACCTTTCATTCTTGCCAAACTCTTTGCAGACCCCCGTGCAAGCTTTAGAACAAGATTTTGGATGTTTTCTTTCCTGGCAGAGTTTCTCCTTGCAAGATATGGTGGAAAAGCTTTTTGCTGAGTGTAGAGCGGCAAGACACGCAGAAGACGCAGATACGCAGCTCTCCGAAGCTAAGTGCCGGTCCCGGGCTTCTTTCGGCACAAACCGCTCTCAGGAGCTCCCTGCGCTCGCCACAATGCTCTGTGTGCGAAGAAGCCGCTTCTTCGCCTCCGGGAGAATCGGCGAGCGGCAGCTTCCCAAAGGCGAAGATGCAAGCTGCAGCACGCAGGCACAGTGTGGGCAGCCTTCAGACTTAGAGAAAACAGTACTTTACCACTCTCCTGCCTTTTCCATGGTTATTCTATTGGAAAAGAACGAGTTTTGGACAACTACCTTTCATTCTTGCCAAACTCTTTGCAGACCCCCGTGCAAGCTTTAGAACAAGATTTTGGATGTTTTCTTTCCTGGCAGAGTTTCTCCTTGCAAGATATGGTGGAAAAGCTTTTGGCTGAGTGTAGAGCGGCAAGACACGCAGAAGACGCAGATACGCAGCTCTCCGAAGCTAAGTGCCGGTCCCGGGCTTCTTTCGGCACAAACCGCTCTCAGGAGCTCCCTGCGCTCGCCACAATGCTCTGTGTGCGAAGAAGCCGCTTCTTCGCCTCCGGGAGAATCGGCGAGCGGCAGCTTCCCAAAGGCGAAGATGCAAGCTGCGGCACACAGGCACAGTGTGGGCAGCCTTCAGACTTAGAGAAAACAGTACTTTACCACTCTCCTGCCTTTTCCATGGTTATTCTATTGGAAAAGAACGAGTTTTGGACAACTACCTTTCATTCTTGCCAAACTCTTTGCAGACCCCCGTGCAAGCTTTAGAACAAGATTTTGGATGTTTTCTTTCCTGGCAGAGTTTCTCCTTGCAAGATATGGTGGAAAAGCTTTTTGCTGAGTGTAGAGCGGCAAGACACGCAGAAGACGCAGATACGCAGCTCTCCGAAGCTAAGTGCCGGTCCCGGGCTTCTTTCGGCACAAACCGCTCTCAGGAGCTCCCTGCGCTCGCCACAATGCTCTGTGTGCGAAGAAGCCGCTTCTTCGCCTGCGGGAGAATCGGCGAGCGGCAGCTTCCCAAAGGCGAAGATGCAAGCTGCAGCACGCAGCCCCAGTGTGGGCAGCCTTCAGACTTAGAGAAAACAGTACTTTACCACTCTCCTGCCTTTTCCATGGTTATTCTATTGGAAAAGAACGAGTTTTGGACAACTACCTTTCATTCTTGCCAAACTCTTTGCAGACCCCCGTGCAAGCTTTAGAACCAGATTTTGGATGTTTTCTTTTCTGGCAGAGTTTCTCCTTGCAAGATATGGTGGAAAAGCTTTTTGCTGAGTGTAGAGCGGCAAGACACGCAGAAGACGCAGATACGCAGCTCTCCGAAGCTAAGTGCCGGTCCCGGGCTTCTTTCGGCACAAACCGCTCTCAGGAGCTCCCTGCGCTCGCCACAATGCTCTGTGTGCGAAGAAGCCGCTTCTTCGCCTCCGGGAGAATCGGCGAGCGGCAGCTTCCCAAAGGCGAAGATTCAAGCTGCGGCACACAGGCACAGTGTGGGCAGCCTTCAGACTTAGAGAAAACAGTACTTTACCACTCTCCTGCCTTTTCCATGGTTATTCTAATGGAAAAGAACGAGTTTTGGACAACTACCTTTCATTCTTGCCAAACTCTTTGCAGACCCCCGTGCAAGCTTTAGAACAAGATTTTGGATGTTTTCTTTCCTGGCAGAGTTTCTCCTTGCAAGATATGGTGGAAAAGCTTTTGGCTGAGTGTAGAGCGGCAAGACACGCAGAAGACGCAGATACGCAGCTCTCCGAAGCTAAGTGCCGGTCCCGGGCTTCTTTCGGCACAAACCGCTCTCAGGAGCTCCCTGCGCTCGCCACAATGCTCTGTGTGCGAAGAAGCCGCTTCTTCGCCTCCGGGAGAATCGGCGAGCGGCAGCTTCCCAAAGGCGAAGATGCAAGCTGCAGCACACAGGCACAGTGTGGGCAGCCTTCAGACTTAGAGAAAACAGTACTTTACCACTCTCCTGCCTTTTCCATGGTTATTCTATTGGAAAAGAACGAGTTTTGGACAACTACCTTTCATTCTTGCCAAACTCTTTGCAGACCTCCGTGCAAGCTTTAGAACAAGATTTTGGATGTTTTCTTTCCTGGCAGAGTTTCTCCTTGCAAGATATGGTGGAAAAGCTTTTTGCTGAGTGTAGAGCGGCAAGACACGCAGAAGACGCAGATACGCAGCTCTCCGAAGCTAAGTGCCGGTCCCGGGCTTCTTTCGGCACAAACCGCTCTCAGGAGCTCCCTGCGCTCGCCACAATGCTCTGTGTGCGAAGAAGCCGCTTCTTCGCCTCCGGGAGAATCGGCGAGCGGCAGCTTCCCAAAGGCGAAGATGCAAGCTGCAGCACACAGGCACAGTGTGGGCAGCCTTCAGACTTAGAGAAAACAGTACTTTACCACTCTCCTGCCTTTTCCATGGTTATTCTATTGGAAAAGAACGAGTTTTGGACATCTACCTTTCATTCTTGCCAAACTCTTTGCAGACCCCCGTGCAAGCTTTAGAACAAGATTTTGGATGTTTTCTTTCCTGGCAGAGTTTCTCCTTGCAAGATATGGTGGAAAAGCTTTTTGCTGAGTGTAGAGCGGCAAGACACGCAGAAGACGCAGATACGCAGCTCTCCGAAGCTAAGTGCCGGTCCCGGGCTTCTTTCGGCACAAACCGCTCTCAGGAGCTCCCTGCGCTCGCCACAATGCTCTGTGTGCGAAGAAGCCGCTTCTTCGCCTGCGGGAGAATCGGCGAGCGGCAGCTTCCCAAAGGCGAAGATGCAAGCTGCAGCACGCAGCCCCAGTGTGGGCAGCCTTCAGACTTAGAGAAAACAGTACTTTACCACTCTCCTGCCTTTTCCATGGTTATTCTATTGGAAAAGAACGAGTTTTGGACAACTACCTTTCATTCTTGCCAAACTCTTTGCAGACCCCCGTGCAAGCTTTAGAACCAGATTTTGGATGTTTTCTTTTCTGGCAGAGTTTCTCCTTGCAAGATATGGTGGAAAAGCTTTTTGCTGAGTGTAGAGCGGCAAGACACGCAGAAGACGCAGATACGCAGCTCTCCGAAGCTAAGTGCCGGTCCCGGGCTTCTTTCGGCACAAACCGCTCTCAGGAGCTCCCTGCGCTCGCCACAATGCTCTGTGTGCGAAGAAGCCGCTTCTTCGCCTCCGGGAGAATCGGCGAGCGGCAGCTTCCCAAAGGCGAAGATGCAAGCTGCGGCACACAGGCACAGTGTGGGCAGCCTTCAGACTTAGAGAAAACAGTACTTTACCACTCTCCTGCCTTTTCCATGGTTATTCTAATGGAAAAGAACGAGTTTTGGACAACTACCTTTCATTCTTGCCAAACTCTTTGCAGACCCCCGTGCAAGCTTTAGAACAAGATTTTGGATGTTTTCTTTCCTGGCAGAGTTTCTCCTTGCAAGATATGGTGGAAAAGCTTTTGGCTGAGTGTAGAGCGGCAAGACACGCAGAAGACGCAGATACGCAGCTCTCCGAAGCTAAGTGCCGGTCCCGGGCTTCTTTCGGCACAAACCGCTCTCAGGAGCTCCCTGCGCTCGCCACAATGCTCTGTGTGCGAAGAAGCCGCTTCTTCGCCTGCGGGAGAATCGGCGAGCGGCAGCTTCCCAAAGGCGAAGATGCAAGCTGCAGCACACAGGCACAGTGTGGGCAGCCTTCAGACTTAGAGAAAACAGTACTTTACCACTCTCCTGCCTTTTCCATGGTTATTCTATTGGAAAAGAACGAGTTTTGGACAACTACCTTTCATTCTTGCCAAACTCTTTGCAGACCCCCGTGCAAGCTTTAGAACAAGATTTTGGATGTTTTCTTTCCTGGCAGAGTTTCTCCTTGCAAGATATGGTGGAAAAGCTTTTGGCTGAGTGTAGAGCGGCAAGACACGCAGAAGACGCAGATACGCAGCTCTCCGAAGCTAAGTGCCGGTCCCGGGCTTCTTTCGGCACAAACCGCTCTCAGGAGCTCCCTGCGCTCGCCACAATGCTCTGTGTGCGAAGAAGCCGCTTCTTCGCCTCCGGGAGAATCGGCGAGCGGCAGCTTCCCAAAGGCGAAGATGCAAGCTGCAGCACACAGGCACAGTGTGGGCAGCCTTCAGACTTAGAGAAAACAGTACTTTACCACTCTCCTGCCTTTTCCATGGTTATTCTATTGGAAAAGAACGAGTTTTGGACATCTACCTTTCATTCTTGCCAAACTCTTTGCAGACCCCCGTGCAAGCTTTAGAACAAGATTTTGGATGTTTTCTTTCCTGGCAGAGTTTCTCCTTGCAAGATATGGTGGAAAAGCTTTTTGCTGAGTGTAGAGCGGCAAGACACGCAGAAGACGCAGATACGCAGCTCTCCGAAGCTAAGTGCCGGTCCCGGGCTTCTTTCGGCACAAACCGCTCTCAGGAGCTCCCTGCGCTCGCCACAATGCTCTGTGTGCGAAGAAGCCGCTTCTTCGCCTCCGGGAGAATCGGCGAGCGGCAGCTTCCCAAAGGCGAAGATGCAAGCTGCAGCACGCAGCCCCAGTGTGGGCAGCCTTCAGACTTAGAGAAAACAGTACTTTACCACTCTCCTGCCTTTTCCATGGTTATTCTATTGGAAAAGAACGAGTTTTGGACAACTACCTTTCATTCTTGCCAAACTCTTTGCAGACCCCCGTGCAAGCTTTAGAACAAGATTTTGGATGTTTTCTTTCCTGGCAGAGTTTCTCCTTGCAAGATATGGTGGAAAAGCTTTTTGCTGAGTGTAGAGCGGCAAGACACGCAGAAGACGCAGATACGCAGCTCTCCGAAGCTAAGTGCCGGTCCCGGGCTTCTTTCGGCACAAACCGCTCTCAGGAGCTCCCTCCGCTCGCCACAATGCTCTGTGTGCGAAGAAGCCGCTTCTTCGCCTCCGGGAGAATCGGCGAGCGGCAGCTTCCCAAAGGCGAAGATGCAAGCTGCAGCACACAGGCACAGTGTGGGCAGCCTTCAGACTTAGAGAAAACAGTACTTTACCACTCTCCTGCCTTTTCCATGGTTATTCTATTGGAAAAGAACGAGTTTTGGACAACTACCTTTCATTCTTGCCAAACTCTTTGCAGACCCCCGTGCAAGCTTTAGAACAAGATTTTGGATGTTTTCTTTCCTGGCAGAGTTTCTCCTTGCAAGATATGGTGGAAAAGCTTTTTGCTGAGTGTAGAGCGGCAAGACACGCAGAAGACGCAGATACGCAGCTCTCCGAAGCTAAGTGCCGGTCCCGGGCTTCTTTCGGCACAAACCGCTCTCAGGAGCTCCCTGCGCTCGCCACAATGCTCTGTGTGCGAAGAAGCCGCTTCTTCGCCTGCGGGAGAATCGGCGAGCGGCAGCTTCCCAAAGGCGAAGATGCAAGCTGCAGCACACAGGCACAGTGTGGGCAGCCTTCAGACTTAGAGAAAACAGTACTTTACCACTCTCCTGCCTTTTCCATGGTTATTCTATTGGAAAAGAACGAGTTTTGGACAACTACCTTTCATTCTTGCCAAACTCTTTGCAGACCCCCGTGCAAGCTTTAGAACAAGATTTTGGATGTTTTCTTTCCTGGCAGAGTTTCTCCTTGCAAGATATGGTGGAAAAGCTTTTGGCTGAGTGTAGAGCGGCAAGACACGCAGAAGACGCAGATACGCAGCTCTCCGAAGCTAAGTGCCGGTCCCGGGCTTCTTTCGGCACAAACCGCTCTCAGGAGCTCCCTGCGCTCGCCACAATGCTCTGTGTGCGAAGAAGCCGCTTCTTCGCCTCTGGGAGAATCGGCGAGCGGCAGCTTCCCAAAGGCGAAGATGCAAGCTGCAGCACACAGGCACAGTGTGGGCAGCCTTCAGACTTAGAGAAAACAGTACTTTACCACTCTCCTGCCTTTTCCATGGTTATTCTATTGGAAAAGAACGAGTTTTGGACAACTACCTTTCATTCTTGCCAAACTCTTTGCAGACCCCCGTGCAAGCTTTAGAACAAGATTTTGGATGTTTTCTTTCCTGGCAGAGTTTCTCCTTGCAAGATATGGTGGAAAAGCTTTTTGCTGAGTGTAGAGCGGCAAGACACGCAGAAGACGCAGATACGCAGCTCTCCCAAGCTAAGTGCCGGTCCCGGGCTTCTTTCGGCACAAACCGCTCTCAGGAGCTCCCTGCGCTCGCCACAATGCTCTGTGTGCGAAGAAGCCGCTTCTTCGCCTCCGGGAGAATCGGCGAGCGGCAGCTTCCCAAAGGCGAAGATGCAAGCTGCAGCACGCAGGCACAGTGTGGGCAGCCTTCAGACTTAGAGAAAACAGTACTTTACCACTCTCCTGCCTTTTCCATGGTTATTCTATTGGAAAAGAACGAGTTTTGGACAACTACCTTTCATTCTTGCCAAACTCTTTGCAGACCCCCGTGCAAGCTTTAGAACAAGATTTTGGATGTTTTCTTTCCTGGCAGAGTTTCTCCTTGCAAGATATGGTGGAAAAGCTTTTGGCTGAGTGTAGAGCGGCAAGACACGCAGAAGACGCAGATACGCAGCTCTCCGAAGCTAAGTGCCGGTCCCGGGCTTCTTTCGGCACAAACCGCTCTCAGGAGCTCCCTGCGCTCGCCACAATGCTCTGTGTGCGAAGAAGCCGCTTCTTCGCCTCCGGGAGAATCGGCGAGCGGCAGCTTCCCAAAGGCGAAGATGCAAGCTGCGGCACACAGGCACAGTGTGGGCAGCCTTCAGACTTAGAGAAAACAGTACTTTACCACTCTCCTGCCTTTTCCATGGTTATTCTATTGGAAAAGAACGAGTTTTGGACATCTACCTTTCATTCTTGCCAAACTCTTTGCAGACCCCCGTGCAAGCTTTAGAACAAGATTTTGGATGTTTTCTTTCCTGGCAGAGTTTCTCCTTGCAAGATATGGTGGAAAAGCTTTTGGCTGAGTGTAGAGCGGCAAGACACGCAGAAGACGCAGATACGCAGCTCTCCGAAGCTAAGTGCCGGTCCCGGGCTTCTTTCGGCACAAACCGCTCTCAGGAGCTCCCTGCGCTCGCCACAATGCTCTGTGTGCGAAGAAGCCGCTTCTTCGCCTGCGGGAGAATCGGCGAGCGGCAGCTTCCCAAAGGCGAAGATGCAAGCTGCAGCACACAGGCACAGTGTGGGCAGCCTTCAGACTTAGAGAAAACAGTACTTTACCACTCTCCTGCCTTTTCCATGGTTATTCTATTGGAAAAGAACGAGTTTTGGACAACTACCTTTCATTCTTGCCAAACTCTTTGCAGACCCCCGTGCAAGCTTTAGAACAAGATTTTGGATGTTTTCTTTCCTGGCAGAGTTTCTCCTTGCAAGATATGGTGGAAAAGCTTTTGGCTGAGTGTAGAGCGGCAAGACACGCAGAAGACGCAGATACGCAGCTCTCCGAAGCTAAGTGCCGGTCCCGGGCTTCTTTCGGCACAAACCGCTCTCAGGAGCTCCCTGCGCTCGCCACAATGCTCTGTGTGCGAAGAAGCCGCTTCTTCGCCTCTGGGAGAATCGGCGAGCGGCAGCTTCCCAAAGGCGAAGATGCAAGCTGCAGCACACAGGCACAGTGTGGGCAGCCTTCAGACTTAGAGAAAACAGTACTTTACCACTCTCCTGCCTTTTCCATGGTTATTCTATTGGAAAAGAACGAGTTTTGGACAACTACCTTTCATTCTTGCCAAACTCTTTGCAGACCCCCGTGCAAGCTTTAGAACAAGATTTTGGATGTTTTCTTTCCTGGCAGAGTTTCTCCTTGCAAGATATGGTGGAAAAGCTTTTTGCTGAGTGTAGAGCGGCAAGACACGCAGAAGACGCAGATACGCAGCTCTCCCAAGCTAAGTGCCGGTCCCGGGCTTCTTTCGGCACAAACCGCTCTCAGGAGCTCCCTGCGCTCGCCACAATGCTCTGTGTGCGAAGAAGCCGCTTCTTCGCCTCCGGGAGAATCGGCGAGCGGCAGCTTCCCAAAGGCGAAGATGCAAGCTGCAGCACGCAGGCACAGTGTGGGCAGCCTTCAGACTTAGAGAAAACAGTACTTTACCACTCTCCTGCCTTTTCCATGGTTATTCTATTGGAAAAGAACGAGTTTTGGACAACTACCTTTCATTCTTGCCAAACTCTTTGCAGACCCCCGTGCAAGCTTTAGAACAAGATTTTGGATGTTTTCTTTCCTGGCAGAGTTTCTCCTTGCAAGATATGGTGGAAAAGCTTTTGGCTGAGTGTAGAGCGGCAAGACACGCAGAAGACGCAGATACGCAGCTCTCCGAAGCTAAGTGCCGGTCCCGGGCTTCTTTCGGCACAAACCGCTCTCAGGAGCTCCCTGCGCTCGCCACAATGCTCTGTGTGCGAAGAAGCCGCTTCTTCGCCTCCGGGAGAATCGGCGAGCGGCAGCTTCCCAAAGGCGAAGATGCAAGCTGCGGCACACAGGCACAGTGTGGGCAGCCTTCAGACTTAGAGAAAACAGTACTTTACCACTCTCCTGCCTTTTCCATGGTTATTCTATTGGAAAAGAACGAGTTTTGGACAACTACCTTTCATTCTTGCCAAACTCTTTGCAGACCCCCGTGCAAGCTTTAGAACAAGATTTTGGATGTTTTCTTTCCTGGCAGAGTTTCTCCTTGCAAGATATGGTGGAAAAGCTTTTTGCTGAGTGTAGAGCGGCAAGACACGCAGAAGACGCAGATACGCAGCTCTCCGAAGCTAAGTGCCGGTCCCGGGCTTCTTTCGGCACAAACCGCTCTCAGGAGCTCCCTGCGCTCGCCACAATGCTCTGTGTGCGAAGAAGCCGCTTCTTCGCCTGCGGGAGAATCGGCGAGCGGCAGCTTCCCAAAGGCGAAGATGCAAGCTGCAGCACGCAGCCCCAGTGTGGGCAGCCTTCAGACTTAGAGAAAACAGTACTTTACCACTCTCCTGCCTTTTCCATGGTTATTCTATTGGAAAAGAACGAGTTTTGGACAACTACCTTTCATTCTTGCCAAACTCTTTGCAGACCCCCGTGCAAGCTTTAGAACCAGATTTTGGATGTTTTCTTTTCTGGCAGAGTTTCTCCTTGCAAGATATGGTGGAAAAGCTTTTTGCTGAGTGTAGAGCGGCAAGACACGCAGAAGACGCAGATACGCAGCTCTCCGAAGCTAAGTGCCGGTCCCGGGCTTCTTTCGGCACAAACCGCTCTCAGGAGCTCCCTGCGCTCGCCACAATGCTCTGTGTGCGAAGAAGCCGCTTCTTCGCCTCCGGGAGAATCGGCGAGCGGCAGCTTCCCAAAGGCGAAGATGCAAGCTGCGGCACACAGGCACAGTGTGGGCAGCCTTCAGACTTAGAGAAAACAGTACTTTACCACTCTCCTGCCTTTTCCATGGTTATTCTAATGGAAAAGAACGAGTTTTGGACAACTACCTTTCATTCTTGCCAAACTCTTTGCAGACCCCCGTGCAAGCTTTAGAACAAGATTTTGGATGTTTTCTTTCCTGGCAGAGTTTCTCCTTGCAAGATATGGTGGAAAAGCTTTTGGCTGAGTGTAGAGCGGCAAGACACGCAGAAGACGCAGATACGCAGCTCTCCGAAGCTAAGTGCCGGTCCCGGGCTTCTTTCGGCACAAACCGCTCTCAGGAGCTCCCTGCGCTCGCCACAATGCTCTGTGTGCGAAGAAGCCGCTTCTTCGCCTGCGGGAGAATCGGCGAGCGGCAGCTTCCCAAAGGCGAAGATGCAAGCTGCAGCACACAGGCACAGTGTGGGCAGCCTTCAGACTTAGAGAAAACAGTACTTTACCACTCTCCTGCCTTTTCCATGGTTATTCTATTGGAAAAGAACGAGTTTTGGACAACTACCTTTCATTCTTGCCAAACTCTTTGCAGACCTCCGTGCAAGCTTTAGAACAAGATTTTGGATGTTTTCTTTCCTGGCAGAGTTTCTCCTTGCAAGATATGGTGGAAAAGCTTTTTGCTGAGTGTAGAGCGGCAAGACACGCAGAAGACGCAGATACGCAGCTCTCCGAAGCTAAGTGCCGGTCCCGGGCTTCTTTCGGCACAAACCGCTCTCAGGAGCTCCCTGCGCTCGCCACAATGCTCTGTGTGCGAAGAAGCCGCTTCTTCGCCTCCGGGAGAATCGGCGAGCGGCAGCTTCCCAAAGGCGAAGATGCAAGCTGCAGCACACAGGCACAGTGTGGGCAGCCTTCAGACTTAGAGAAAACAGTACTTTACCACTCTCCTGCCTTTTCCATGGTTATTCTATTGGAAAAGAACGAGTTTTGGACATCTACCTTTCATTCTTGCCAAACTCTTTGCAGACCCCCGTGCAAGCTTTAGAACAAGATTTTGGATGTTTTCTTTCCTGGCAGAGTTTCTCCTTGCAAGATATGGTGGAAAAGCTTTTTGCTGAGTGTAGAGCGGCAAGACACGCAGAAGACGCAGATACGCAGCTCTCCGAAGCTAAGTGCCGGTCCCGGGCTTCTTTCGGCACAAACCGCTCTCAGGAGCTCCCTGCGCTCGCCACAATGCTCTGTGTGCGAAGAAGCCGCTTCTTCGCCTGCGGGAGAATCGGCGAGCGGCAGCTTCCCAAAGGCGAAGATGCAAGCTGCAGCACGCAGCCCCAGTGTGGGCAGCCTTCAGACTTAGAGAAAACAGTACTTTACCACTCTCCTGCCTTTTCCATGGTTATTCTATTGGAAAAGAACGAGTTTTGGACAACTACCTTTCATTCTTGCCAAACTCTTTGCAGACCCCCGTGCAAGCTTTAGAACCAGATTTTGGATGTTTTCTTTTCTGGCAGAGTTTCTCCTTGCAAGATATGGTGGAAAAGCTTTTTGCTGAGTGTAGAGCGGCAAGACACGCAGAAGACGCAGATACGCAGCTCTCCGAAGCTAAGTGCCGGTCCCGGGCTTCTTTCGGCACAAACCGCTCTCAGGAGCTCCCTGCGCTCGCCACAATGCTCTGTGTGCGAAGAAGCCGCTTCTTCGCCTCCGGGAGAATCGGCGAGCGGCAGCTTCCCAAAGGCGAAGATGCAAGCTGCGGCACACAGGCACAGTGTGGGCAGCCTTCAGACTTAGAGAAAACAGTACTTTACCACTCTCCTGCCTTTTCCATGGTTATTCTAATGGAAAAGAACGAGTTTTGGACAACTACCTTTCATTCTTGCCAAACTCTTTGCAGACCCCCGTGCAAGCTTTAGAACAAGATTTTGGATGTTTTCTTTCCTGGCAGAGTTTCTCCTTGCAAGATATGGTGGAAAAGCTTTTGGCTGAGTGTAGAGCGGCAAGACACGCAGAAGACGCAGATACGCAGCTCTCCGAAGCTAAGTGCCGGTCCCGGGCTTCTTTCGGCACAAACCGCTCTCAGGAGCTCCCTGCGCTCGCCACAATGCTCTGTGTGCGAAGAAGCCGCTTCTTCGCCTCCGGGAGAATCGGCGAGCGGCAGCTTCCCAAAGGCGAAGATGCAAGCTGCAGCACGCAGCCCCAGTGTGGGCAGCCTTCAGACTTAGAGAAAACAGTACTTTACCACTCTCCTGCCTTTTCCATGGTTATTCTATTGGAAAAGAACGAGTTTTGGACAACTACCTTTCATTCTTGCCAAACTCTTTGCAGACCCCCGTGCAAGCTTTAGAACAAGATTTTGGATGTTTTCTTTCCTGGCAGAGTTTCTCCTTGCAAGATATGGTGGAAAAGCTTTTGGCTGAGTGTAGAGCGGCAAGACACGCAGAAGACGCAGATACGCAGCTCTCCGAAGCTAAGTGCCGGTCCCGGGCTTCTTTCGGCACAAACCGCTCTCAGGAGCTCCCTCCGCTCGCCACAATGCTCTGTGTGCGAAGAAGCCGCTTCTTCGCCTCCGGGAGAATCGGCGAGCGGCAGCTTCCCAAAGGCGAAGATGCAAGCTGCAGCACACAGGCACAGTGTGGGCAGCCTTCAGACTTAGAGAAAACAGTACTTTACCACTCTCCTGCCTTTTCCATGGTTATTCTATTGGAAAAGAACGAGTTTTGGACAACTACCTTTCATTCTTGCCAAACTCTTTGCAGACCCCCGTGCAAGCTTTAGAACAAGATTTTGGATGTTTTCTTTCCTGGCAGAGTTTCTCCTTGCAAGATATGGTGGAAAAGCTTTTTGCTGAGTGTAGAGCGGCAAGACACGCAGAAGACGCAGATACGCAGCTCTCCGAAGCTAAGTGCCGGTCCCGGGCTTCTTTCGGCACAAACCGCTCTCAGGAGCTCCCTGCGCTCGCCACAATGCTCTGTGTGCGAAGAAGCCGCTTCTTCGCCTGCGGGAGAATCGGCGAGCGGCAGCTTCCCAAAGGCGAAGATGCAAGCTGCAGCACACAGGCACAGTGTGGGCAGCCTTCAGACTTAGAGAAAACAGTACTTTACCACTCTCCTGCCTTTTCCATGGTTATTCTATTGGAAAAGAACGAGTTTTGGACAACTACCTTTCATTCTTGCCAAACTCTTTGCAGACCCCCGTGCAAGCTTTAGAACAAGATTTTGGATGTTTTCTTTCCTGGCAGAGTTTCTCCTTGCAAGATATGGTGGAAAAGCTTTTGGCTGAGTGTAGAGCGGCAAGACACGCAGAAGACGCAGATACGCAGCTCTCCGAAGCTAAGTGCCGGTCCCGGGCTTCTTTCGGCACAAACCGCTCTCAGGAGCTCCCTGCGCTCGCCACAATGCTCTGTGTGCGAAGAAGCCGCTTCTTCGCCTCTGGGAGAATCGGCGAGCGGCAGCTTCCCAAAGGCGAAGATGCAAGCTGCAGCACACAGGCACAGTGTGGGCAGCCTTCAGACTTAGAGAAAACAGTACTTTACCACTCTCCTGCCTTTTCCATGGTTATTCTATTGGAAAAGAACGAGTTTTGGACAACTACCTTTCATTCTTGCCAAACTCTTTGCAGACCCCCGTGCAAGCTTTAGAACAAGATTTTGGATGTTTTCTTTCCTGGCAGAGTTTCTCCTTGCAAGATATGGTGGAAAAGCTTTTTGCTGAGTGTAGAGCGGCAAGACACGCAGAAGACGCAGATACGCAGCTCTCCGAAGCTAAGTGCCGGTCCCGGGCTTCTTTCGGCACAAACCGCTCTCAGGAGCTCCCTGCGCTCGCCACAATGCTCTGTGTGCGAAGAAGCCGCTTCTTCGCCTCCGGGAGAATCGGCGAGCGGCAGCTTCCCAAAGGCGAAGATGCAAGCTGCAGCACGCAGGCACAGTGTGGGCAGCCTTCAGACTTAGAGAAAACAGTACTTTACCACTCTCCTGCCTTTTCCATGGTTATTCTATTGGAAAAGAACGAGTTTTGGACAACTACCTTTCATTCTTGCCAAACTCTTTGCAGACCCCCGTGCAAGCTTTAGAACCAGATTTTGGATGTTTTCTTTCCTGGCAGAGTTTCTCCTTGCAAGATATGGTGGAAAAGCTTTTGGCTGAGTGTAGAGCGGCAAGACACGCAGAAGACGCAGATACGCAGCTCTCCGAAGCTAAGTGCCGGTCCCGGGCTTCTTTCGGCACAAACCGCTCTCAGGAGCTCCCTGCGCTCGCCACAATGCTCTGTGTGCGAAGAAGCCGCTTCTTCGCCTCCGGGAGAATCGGCGAGCGGCAGCTTCCCAAAGGCGAAGATGCAAGCTGCGGCACACAGGCACAGTGTGGGCAGCCTTCAGACTTAGAGAAAACAGTACTTTACCACTCTCCTGCCTTTTCCATGGTTATTCTAATGGAAAAGAACGAGTTTTGGACAACTACCTTTCATTCTTGCCAAACTCTTTGCAGACCTGCGTGCAAGCTTTAGAACAAGATTTTGGATGTTTTCTTTCCTGGCAGAGTTTCTCCTTGCAAGATATGGTGGAAAAGCTTTTGGCTGAGTGTAGAGCGGCAAGACACGCAGAAGACGCAGATACGCAGCTCTCCGAAGCTAAGTGCCGGTCCCGGGCTTCTTTCGGCACAAACCGCTCTCAGGAGCTCCCTGCGCTCGCCACAATGCTCTGTGTGCGAAGAAGCCGCTTCTTCGCCTCCGGGAGAATCGGCGAGCGGCAGCTTCCCAAAGGCGAAGATGCAAGCTGCAGCACACAGGCACAGTGTGGGCAGCCTTCAGACTTAGAGAAAACAGTACTTTACCACTCTCCTGCCTTTTCCATGGTTATTCTATTGGAAAAGAACGAGTTTTGGACAACTACCTTTCATTCTTGCCAAACTCTTTGCAGACCTCCGTGCAAGCTTTAGAACAAGATTTTGGATGTTTTCTTTCCTGGCAGAGTTTCTCCTTGCAAGATATGGTGGAAAAGCTTTTTGCTGAGTGTAGAGCGGCAAGACACGCAGAAGACGCAGATACGCAGCTCTCCGAAGCTAAGTGCCGGTCCCGGGCTTCTTTCGGCACAAACCGCTCTCAGGAGCTCCCTGCGCTCGCCACAATGCTCTGTGTGCGAAGAAGCCGCTTCTTCGCCTCCGGGAGAATCGGCGAGCGGCAGCTTCCCAAAGGCGAAGATGCAAGCTGCAGCACACAGGCACAGTGTGGGCAGCCTTCAGACTTAGAGAAAACAGTACTTTACCACTCTCCTGCCTTTTCCATGGTTATTCTATTGGAAAAGAACGAGTTTTGGACATCTAGCTTTCATTCTTGCCAAACTCTTTGCAGACCCCCGTGCAAGCTTTAGAACAAGATTTTGGATGTTTTCTTTCCTGGCAGAGTTTCTCCTTGCAAGATATGGTGGAAAAGCTTTTTGCTGAGTGTAGAGCGGCAAGACACGCAGAAGACGCAGATACGCAGCTCTCCGAAGCTAAGTGCCGGTCCCGGGCTTCTTTCGGCACAAACCGCTCTCAGGAGCTCCCTGCGCTCGCCACAATGCTCTGTGTGCGAAGAAGCCGCTTCTTCGCCTGCGGGAGAATCGGCGAGCGGCAGCTTCCCAAAGGCGAAGACGCAAGCTGCAGCACGCAGCCCCAGTGTGGGCAGCCTTCAGACTTAGAGAAAACAGTACTTTACCACTCTCCTGCCTTTTCCATGGTTATTCTATTGGAAAAGAACGAGTTTTGGACAACTACCTTTCATTCTTGCCAAACTCTTTGCAGACCCCCGTGCAAGCTTTAGAACCAGATTTTGGATGTTTTCTTTTCTGGCAGAGTTTCTCCTTGCAAGATATGGTGGAAAAGCTTTTTGCTGAGTGTAGAGCGGCAAGACACGCAGAAGACGCAGATACGCAGCTCTCCGAAGCTAAGTGCCGGTCCCGGGCTTCTTTCGGCACAAACCGCTCTCAGGAGCTCCCTGCGCTCGCCACAATGCTCTGTGTGCGAAGAAGCCGCTTCTTCGCCTCCGGGAGAATCGGCGAGCGGCAGCTTCCCAAAGGCGAAGATGCAAGCTGCGGCACACAGGCACAGTGTGGGCAGCCTTCAGACTTAGAGAAAACAGTACTTTACCACTCTCCTGCCTTTTCCATGGTTATTCTAATGGAAAAGAACGAGTTTTGGACAACTACCTTTCATTCTTGCCAAACTCTTTGCAGACCCCCGTGCAAGCTTTAGAACAAGATTTTGGATGTTTTCTTTCCTGGCAGAGTTTCTCCTTGCAAGATATGGTGGAAAAGCTTTTGGCTGAGTGTAGAGCGGCAAGACACGCAGAAGACGCAGATACGCAGCTCTCCGAAGCTAAGTGCCGGTCCCGGGCTTCTTTCGGCACAAACCGCTCTCAGGAGCTCCCTGCGCTCGCCACAATGCTCTGTGTGCGAAGAAGCCGCTTCTTCGCCTCCGGGAGAATCGGCGAGCGGCAGCTTCCCAAAGGCGAAGATGCAAGCTGCAGCACACAGGCACAGTGTGGGCAGCCTTCAGACTTAGAGAAAACAGTACTTTACCACTCTCCTGCCTTTTCCATGGTTATTCTATTGGAAAAGAACGAGTTTTGGACAACTACCTTTCATTCTTGCCAAACTCTTTGCAGACCTCCGTGCAAGCTTTAGAACAAGATTTTGGATGTTTTCTTTCCTGGCAGAGTTTCTCCTTGCAAGATATGGTGGAAAAGCTTTTTGCTGAGTGTAGAGCGGCAAGACACGCAGAAGACGCAGATACGCAGCTCTCCGAAGCTAAGTGCCGGTCCCGGGCTTCTTTCGGCACAAACCGCTCTCAGGAGCTCCCTGCGCTCGCCACAATGCTCTGTGTGCGAAGAAGCCGCTTCTTCGCCTCCGGGAGAATCGGCGAGCGGCAGCTTCCCAAAGGCGAAGATGCAAGCTGCAGCACACAGGCACAGTGTGGGCAGCCTTCAGACTTAGAGAAAACAGTACTTTACCACTCTCCTGCCTTTTCCATGGTTATTCTATTGGAAAAGAACGAGTTTTGGACATCTACCTTTCATTCTTGCCAAACTCTTTGCAGACCTCCGTGCAAGCTTTAGAACAAGATTTTGGATGTTTTCTTTCCTGGCAGAGTTTCTCCTTGCAAGATATGGTGGAAAAGCTTTTTGCTGAGTGTAGAGCGGCAAGACACGCAGAAGACGCAGATACGCAGCTCTCCGAAGCTAAGTGCCGGTCCCGGGCTTCTTTCGGCACAAACCGCTCTCAGGAGCTCCCTGCGCTCGCCACAATGCTCTGTGTGCGAAGAAGCCGCTTCTTCGCCTCCGGGAGAATCGGCGAGCGGCAGCTTCCCAAAGGCGAAGATGCAAGCTGCAGCACACAGGCACAGTGTGGGCAGCCTTCAGACTTAGAGAAAACAGTACTTTACCACTCTCCTGCCTTTTCCATGGTTATTCTATTGGAAAAGAACGAGTTTTGGACATCTACCTTTCATTCTTGCCAAACTCTTTGCAGACCCCCGTGCAAGCTTTAGAACAAGATTTTGGATGTTTTCTTTCCTGGCAGAGTTTCTCCTTGCAAGATATGGTGGAAAAGCTTTTGGCTGAGTGTAGAGCGGCAAGACACGCAGAAGACGCAGATACGCAGCTCTCCGAAGCTAAGTGCCGGTCCCGGGCTTCTTTCGGCACAAACCGCTCTCAGGAGCTCCCTGCGCTCGCCACAATGCTCTGTGTGCGAAGAAGCCGCTTCTTCGCCTCTGGGAGAATCGGCGAGCGGCAGCTTCCCAAAGGCGAAGATGCAAGCTGCAGCACACAGGCACAGTGTGGGCAGCCTTCAGACTTAGAGAAAACAGTACTTTACCACTCTCCTGCCTTTTCCATGGTTATTCTATTGGAAAAGAACGAGTTTTGGACAACTACCTTTCATTCTTGCCAAACTCTTTGCAGACCCCCGTGCAAGCTTTAGAACAAGATTTTGGATGTTTTCTTTCCTGGCAGAGTTTCTCCTTGCAAGATATGGTGGAAAAGCTTTTTGCTGAGTGTAGAGCGGCAAGACACGCAGAAGACGCAGATACGCAGCTCTCCGAAGCTAAGTGCCGGTCCCGGGCTTCTTTCGGCACAAACCGCTCTCAGGAGCTCCCTGCGCTCGCCACAATGCTCTGTGTGCGAAGAAGCCGCTTCTTCGCCTCCGGGAGAATCGGCGAGCGGCAGCTTCCCAAAGGCGAAGATGCAAGCTGCAGCACGCAGGCACAGTGTGGGCAGCCTTCAGACTTAGAGAAAACAGTACTTTACCACTCTCCTGCCTTTTCCATGGTTATTCTATTGGAAAAGAACGAGTTTTGGACAACTACCTTTCATTCTTGCCAAACTCTTTGCAGACCCCCGTGCAAGCTTTAGAACAAGATTTTGGATGTTTTCTTTCCTGGCAGAGTTTCTCCTTGCAAGATATGGTGGAAAAGCTTTTGGCTGAGTGTAGAGCGGCAAGACACGCAGAAGACGCAGATACGCAGCTCTCCGAAGCTAAGTGCCGGTCCCGGGCTTCTTTCGGCACAAACCGCTCTCAGGAGCTCCCTGCGCTCGCCACAATGCTCTGTGTGCGAAGAAGCCGCTTCTTCGCCTCCGGGAGAATCGGCGAGCGGCAGCTTCCCAAAGGCGAAGATGCAAGCTGCGGCACACAGGCACAGTGTGGGCAGCCTTCAGACTTAGAGAAAACAGTACTTTACCACTCTCCTGCCTTTTCCATGGTTATTCTATTGGAAAAGAACGAGTTTTGGACAACTACCTTTCATTCTTGCCAAACTCTTTGCAGACCCCCGTGCAAGCTTTAGAACAAGATTTTGGATGTTTTCTTTCCTGGCAGAGTTTCTCCTTGCAAGATATGGTGGAAAAGCTTTTTGCTGAGTGTAGAGCGGCAAGACACGCAGAAGACGCAGATACGCAGCTCTCCGAAGCTAAGTGCCGGTCCCGGGCTTCTTTCGGCACAAACCGCTCTCAGGAGCTCCCTGCGCTCGCCACAATGCTCTGTGTGCGAAGAAGCCGCTTCTTCGCCTGCGGGAGAATCGGCGAGCGGCAGCTTCCCAAAGGCGAAGATGCAAGCTGCAGCACACAGGCACAGTGTGGGCAGCCTTCAGACTTAGAGAAAACAGTACTTTACCACTCTCCTGCCTTTTCCATGGTTATTCTATTGGAAAAGAACGAGTTTTGGACAACTACCTTTCATTCTTGCCAAACTCTTTGCAGACCCCCGTGCAAGCTTTAGAACAAGATTTTGGATGTTTTCTTTCCTGGCAGAGTTTCTCCTTGCAAGATATGGTGGAAAAGCTTTTTGCTGAGTGTAGAGCGGCAAGACACGCAGAAGACGCAGATACGCAGCTCTCCGAAGCTAAGTGCCGGTCCCGGGCTTCTTTCGGCACAAACCGCTCTCCAGGAGCTCCCTGCGCTCGCCACAATGCTCTGTGTGCGAAGAAGCCGCTTCTTCGCCTCCGGGAGAATCGGCGAGCGGCAGCTTCCCAAAGGCGAAGATGCAAGCTGCAGCACACAGGCACAGTGTGGGCAGCCTTCAGACTTAGAGAAAACAGTACTTTACCACTCTCCTGCCTTTTCCATGGTTATTCTATTGGAAAAGAACGAGTTTTGGACAACTACCTTTCATTCTTGCCAAACTCTTTGCAGACCCCCGTGCAAGCTTTAGAACAAGATTTTGGATGTTTTCTTTCCTGGCAGAGTTTCTCCTTGCAAGATATGGTGGAAAAGCTTTTTGCTGAGTGTAGAGCGGCAAGACACGCAGAAGACGCAGATACGCAGCTCTCCGAAGCTAAGTGCCGGTCCCGGGCTTCTTTCGGCACAAACCGCTCTCAGGAGCTCCCTGCGCTCGCCACAATGCTCTGTGTGCGAAGAAGCCGCTTCTTCGCCTCCGGGAGAATCGGCGAGCGGCAGCTTCCCAAAGGCGAAGATGCAAGCTGCAGCACACAGGCACAGTGTGGGCAGCCTTCAGACTTAGAGAAAACAGTACTTTACCACTCTCCTGCCTTTTCCATGGTTATTCTATTGGAAAAGAACGAGTTTTGGACAACTACCTTTCATTCTTGCCAAACTCTTTGCAGACCCCCGTGCAAGCTTTAGAACAAGATTTTGGATGTTTTCTTTCCTGGCAGAGTTTCTCCTTGCAAGATATGGTGGAAAAGCTTTTTGCTGAGTGTAGAGCGGCAAGACACGCAGAAGACGCAGATACGCAGCTCTCCGAAGCTAAGTGCCGGTCCCGGGCTTCTTTCGGCACAAACCGCTCTCAGGAGCTCCCTGCGCTCGCCACAATGCTCTGTGTGCGAAGAAGCCGCTTCTTCGCCTCCGGGAGAATCGGCGAGCGGCAGCTTCCCAAAGGCGAAGATGCAAGCTGCAGCACACAGGCACAGTGTGGGCAGCCTTCAGACTTAGAGAAAACAGTACTTTACACTCTCCTGCCTTTTCCATGGTTATTCTATTGGAAAAGAACGAGTTTTGGACACTACCTTTCATTCTTGCCAAACTCTTTGCAGACCCCGTGCAAGCTTTAGAACAAGATTTTGGATGTTTTCTTTTCCTGGCAGAGTTTCTCCTTGCACAGATATGGTGGAAAAGCTTTTTGCTGAGTGTAGAGCGGCAATGACACGCAGAAGACGCAGATACGCAGCTCTCCGAAGCTAAGTGCCGGTCCCGGGCTTCTTTCGGCACAAACCGCTCTCAGGAGCTCCCTGCGCTCGCCACATGCTCTGTGTGCGAAGAAGCCGCTTCTTCGCCTCCGGGAGAATCGGCGAGCGGCAGCTTCCCAAAGGCGAAGATGCAAGCTGCAGCACACAGGCACAGTGTGGGCAGCATTCAGACTAGAGAAAACAGTACTTTACCACTCTCCTGCCTTATCCATGGTTATTCTATTGGAAAAGAACGAGTTTTGGACAACTACCTTTCATTCTTGCCAAACTCTTTGCAGACCCCCGTGCAAGCTTTAGAACAAGATTTTGGATGTTTTCTTTCCTGGCAGAGTTTCTCCTTGCAAGATATGGTGGAAAAGCTTTTTGCTGAGTGTAGAGCGGCAAGACACACAGAAGACGCAGATACGCAGCTCTCCGAAGCTAAGTGCCGGTCCCGGGCTTCTTTCGGCACAAACCGCTCTCAGGAGCTCCCTGCGCTCGCCACAATGCTCTGTGTGCGAAGAAGCCGCTTCTTCGCCTGCGGGAGAATCGGCGAGCGGCAGCTTCCCAAAGGCGAAGATGCAAGCTGCGGCACACAGGCACAGTGTGGGCAGCCTTCAGACTTAGAGAAAACAGTACTTTACCACTCTCCTGCCTTTTCCATGGTTATTCTATTGGAAAAGAACGAGTTTTGGACAACTACCTTTCATTCTTGCCAAACTCTTTGCAGACCCCCGTGCAAGCTTTAGAACAAGATTTTGGATGTTTTCTTTCCTGGCAGAGTTTCTCCTTGCAAGATATGGTGGAAAAGCTTTTTGCTGAGTGTAGAGCGGCAAGACACGCAGAAGACGCAGATACGCAGCTCTCCGAAGCTAAGTGCCGGTCCCGGGCTTCTTTCGGCACAAACCGCTCTCAGGAGCTCCCTGCGCTCGCCACAATGCTCTGTGTGCGAAGAAGCCGCTTCTTCGCCTGCGGGAGAATCGGCGAGCGGCAGCTTCCCAAAGGCGAAGATGCAAGCTGCAGCACACAGGCACAGTGTGGGCAGCCTTCAGACTTAGAGAAAACAGTACTTTACCACTCTCCTGCCTTATCCATGGTTATTCTATTGGAAAAGAACGAGTTTTGGACAACTACCTTTCATTCTTGCCAAACTCTTTGCAGACCTCCGTGCAAGCTTTAGAACAAGATTTTGGATGTTTTCTTTCCTGGCAGAGTTTCTCCTTGCAAGATATGGTGGAAAAGCTTTTTGCTGAGTGTAGAGCGGCAAGACACGCAGAAGACGCAGATACGCAGCTCTCCGAAGCTAAGTGCCGGTCCCGGGCTTCTTTCGGCACAAACCGCTCTCAGGAGCTCCCTGCGCTCGCCACAATGCTCTGTGTGCGAAGAAGCCGCTTCTTCGCCTCCGGGAGAATCGGCGAGCGGCAGCTTCGCAAAGGCGAAGATGCAAGCTGCAGCACACAGGCACAGTGTGGGCAGCCTTCAGACTTAGAGAAAACAGTACTTTACCACTCTCCTGCCTTTTCCATGGTTATTCTATTGGAAAAGAACGAGTTTTGGACAACTACCTTTCATTCTTGCCAAACTCTTTGCAGACCCCCGTGCAAGCTTTAGAACCAGATTTTGGATGTTTTCTTTCCTGGCAGAGTTTCTCCTTGCAAGATATGGTGGAAAAGCTTTTTGCTGAGTGTAGAGCGGCAAGACACGCAGAAGACGCAGATACGCAGCTCTCCGAAGCTAAGTGCCGGTCCCGGGCTTCTTTCGGCACAAACCGCTCTCAGGAGCTCCCTGCGCTCGCCACAATGCTCTGTGTGCGAAGAAGCCGCTTCTTCGCCTGCGGGAGAATCGGCGAGCGGCAGCTTCCCAAAGGCGAAGATGCAAGCTGCGGCACACAGGCACAGTGTGGGCAGCCTTCAGACTTAGAGAAAACAGTACTTTACCACTCTCCTGCCTTTTCCATGGTTATTCTATTGGAAAAGAACGAGTTTTGGACAACTACCTTTCATTCTTGCCAAACTCTTTGCAGACCCCCGTGCAAGCTTTAGAACAAGATTTTGGATGTTTTCTTTCCTGGCAGAGTTTCTCCTTGCAAGATATGGTGGAAAAGCTTTTTGCTGAGTGTAGAGCGGCAAGACACGCAGAAGACGCAGATACGCAGCTCTCCGAAGCTAAGTGCCGGTCCCGGGCTTCTTTCGGCACAAACCGCTCTCAGGAGCTCCCTGCGCTCGCCACAATGCTCTGTGTGCGAAGAAGCCGCTTCTTCGCCTGCGGGAGAATCGGCGAGCGGCAGCTTCCCAAAGGCGAAGATGCAAGCTGCGGCACACAGGCACAGTGTGGGCAGCCTTCAGACTTAGAGAAAACAGTACTTTACCACTCTCCTGCCTTTTCCATGGTTATTCTATTGGAAAAGAACGAGTTTTGGACAACTACCTTTCATTCTTGCCAAACTCTTTGCAGACCCCCGTGCAAGCTTTAGAACAAGATTTTGGATGTTTTCTTTCCTGGCAGAGTTTCTCCTTGCAAGATATGGTGGAAAAGCTTTTGGCTGAGTGTAGAGCGGCAAGACACGCAGAAGACGCAGATACGCAGCTCTCCGAAGCTAAGTGCCGGTCCCGGGCTTCTTTCGGCACAAACCGCTCTCAGGAGCTCCCTGCGCTCGCCACAATGCTCTGTGTGCGAAGAAGCCGCTTCTTCGCCTGCGGGAGAATCGGCGAGCGGCAGCTTCCCAAAGGCGAAGATGCAAGCTGCGGCACACAGGCACAGTGTGGGCAGCCTTCAGACTTAGAGAAAACAGTACTTTACCACTCTCCTGCCTTTTCCATGGTTATTCTATTGGAAAAGAACGAGTTTTGGACAACTACCTTTCATTCTTGCCAAACTCTTTGCAGACCCCCGTGCAAGCTTTAGAACAAGATTTTGGATGTTTTCTTTCCTGGCAGAGTTTCTCCTTGCAAGATATGGTGGAAAAGCTTTTGGCTGAGTGTAGAGCGGCAAGACACGCAGAAGACGCAGATACGCAGCTCTCCGAAGCTAAGTGCCGGTCCCGGGCTTCTTTCGGCACAAACCGCTCTCAGGAGCTCCCTGCGCTCGCCACAATGCTCTGTGTGCGAAGAAGCCGCTTCTTCGCCTCCGGGAGAATCGGCGAGCGGCAGCTTCCCAAAGGCGAAGATGCAAGCTGCGGCACGCAGGCACAGTGTGGGCAGCCTTCAGACTTAGAGAAAACAGTACTTTACCACTCTCCTGCCTTTTCCATGGTTATTCTATTGGAAAAGAACGAGTTTTGGACAACTACCTTTCATTCTTGCCAAACTCTTTGCAGACCCCCGTGCAAGCTTTAGAACAAGATTTTGGATGTTTTCTTTCCTGGCAGAGTTTCTCCTTGCAAGATATGGTGGAAAAGCTTTTGGCTGAGTGTAGAGCGGCAAGACACGCAGAAGACGCAGATACGCAGCTCTCCGAAGCTAAGTGCCGGTCCCGGGCTTCTTTCGGCACAAACCGCTCTCAGGAGCTCCCTGCGCTCGCCACAATGCTCTGTGTGCGAAGAAGCCGCTTCTTCGCCTCCGGGAGAATCGGCGAGCGGCAGCTTCCCAAAGGCGAAGATGCAAGCTGCAGCACACAGGCACAGTGTGGGCAGCATTCAGACTTAGAGAAAACAGTACTTTACCACTCTCCTGCCTTATCCATGGTTATTCTATTGGAAAAGAACGAGTTTTGGACAACTACCTTTCATTCTTGCCAAACTCTTTGCAGACCCCCGTGCAAGCTTTAGAACAAGATTTTGGATGTTTTCTTTCCTGGCAGAGTTTCTCCTTGCAAGATATGGTGGAAAAGCTTTTTGCTGAGTGTAGAGCGGCAAGACACACAGAAGACGCAGATACGCAGCTCTCCGAAGCTAAGTGCCGGTCCCGGGCTTCTTTCGGCACAAACCGCTCTCAGGAGCTCCCTGCGCTCGCCACAATGCTCTGTGTGCGAAGAAGCCGCTTCTTCGCCTGCGGGAGAATCGGCGAGCGGCAGCTTCCCAAAGGCGAAGATGCAAGCTGCGGCACACAGGCACAGTGTGGGCAGCCTTCAGACTTAGAGAAAACAGTACTTTACCACTCTCCTGCCTTTTCCATGGTTATTCTATTGGAAAAGAACGAGTTTTGGACAACTACCTTTCATTCTTGCCAAACTCTTTGCAGACCCCCGTGCAAGCTTTAGAACAAGATTTTGGATGTTTTCTTTCCTGGCAGAGTTTCTCCTTGCAAGATATGGTGGAAAAGCTTTTTGCTGAGTGTAGAGCGGCAAGACACGCAGAAGACGCAGATACGCAGCTCTCCGAAGCTAAGTGCCGGTCCCGGGCTTCTTTCGGCACAAACCGCTCTCAGGAGCTCCCTGCGCTCGCCACAATGCTCTGTGTGCGAAGAAGCCGCTTCTTCGCCTGCGGGAGAATCGGCGAGCGGCAGCTTCCCAAAGGCGAAGATGCAAGCTGCAGCACACAGGCACAGTGTGGGCAGCATTCAGACTTAGAGAAAACAGTACTTTACCACTCTCCTGCCTTTTCCATGGTTATTCTATTGGAAAAGAACGAGTTTTGGACAACTACCTTTCATTCTTGCCAAACTCTTTGCAGACCCCCGTGCAAGCTTTAGAACAAGTTTTTGGATGTTTTCTTTCCTGGCAGAGTTTCTCCTTGCAAGATATGGTGGAAAAGCTTTTTGCTGAGTGTAGAGCGGCAAGACACGCAGAAGACGCGGATACGCAGCTCTCCGAAGCTAAGAGCCGGTCCCGGGCTTCTTTCGGCACAAACCGCTCTCAGGAGCTCCCTGCGCTCGCCACAATGCTCTGTGTGCGAAGAAGCCGCTTCTTCGCCTCCGGGAGAATCGGCGAGCGGCAGCTTCCCAAAGGCGAAGATGCAAGCTGCAGCACACAGGCACAGTGTGGGCAGCCTTCAGACTTAGAGAAAACAGTACTTTACCACTCTCCTGCCTTTTCCATGGTTATTCTATTGGAAAAGAACGAGTTTTGGACAACTACCTTTCATTCTTGCCAAACTCTTTGCAGACCCCCCTGCAAGCTTTAGAACAAGATTTTGGATGTTTTCTTTCCTGGCAGAGTTTCTCCTTGCAAGATATGGTGGAAAAGCTTTTTGCTGAGTGTAGAGCGGCAAGACACACAGAAGACGCAGATACGCAGCTCTCCGAAGCTAAGTGCCGGTCCCGGGCTTCTTTCGGCACAAACCGCTCTCAGGAGCTCCCTGCGCTCGCCACAATGCTCTGTGTGCGAAGAAGCCGCTTCTTCGCCTGCGGGAGAATCGGCGAGCGGCAGCTTGCCAAAGGCGAAGATGCAAGCTGCGGCACACAGGCACAGTGTGGGCAGCCTTCAGACTTAGAGAAAACAGTACTTTACCACTCTCCTGTCTTTTCCATGGTTATTCTATTGGAAAAGAACGAGTTTTGGACAACTACCTTTCATTCTTGCCAAACTCTTTGCAGACCCCCGTGCAAGCTTTAGAACAAGATTTTGGATGTTTTCTTTCCTGGCAGAGTTTCTCCTTGCAAGATATGGTGGAAAAGCTTTTTGCTGAGTGTAGAGCGGCAAGACACGCAGAAGACGCAGATACGCAGCTCTCCGAAGCTAAGTGCCGGTCCCGGGCTTCTTTCGGCACAAACCGCTCTCAGGAGCTCCCTGCGCTGGCCACAATGCTCTGTGTGCGAAGAAGCCGCTTCTTCGCCTGCGGGAGAATCGGCGAGCGGCAGCTTCCCAAAGGCGAAGATGCAAGGTGCAGCACACAGGCACAGTGTGGGCAGCATTCAGACTTAGAGAAAACAGTACTTTACCACTCTCCTGCCTTATCCATGGTTATTCTATTGGAAAAGAACGAGTTTTGGACAACTACCTTTCATTCTTGCCAAACTCTTTGCAGACCCCCGTGCAAGCTTTAGAACAAGATTTTGGATGTTTTCTTTCCTGGCAGAGTTTCTCCTTGCAAGATATGGTGGAAAAGCTTTTGGCTGAGTGTAGAGCGGCAAGACACGCAGAAGACGCAGATACGCAGCTCTCCGAAGCTAAGTGCCGGTCCCGGGCTTCTTTCGGCACAAACCGCTCTCAGGAGCTCCCTGCGCTCGCCACAATGCTCTGTGTGTGAAGAAGCCGCTTCTTCGCCTCCGGGAGAATCGGCGAGCGGCAGCTTCCCAAAGGCGAAGATGCAAGCTGCAGCAAACAGGCACAGTGTGGGCAGCATTCAGACTTAGAGAAAACAGTACTTTACCACTCTCCTGCCTTATCCATGGTTATTCTATTGGAAAAGAACGAGTTTTGGACAACTACCTTTCATTCTTGCCAAACTCTTTGCAGACCCCCGTGCAAGCTTTAGAACAAGATTTTGGATGTTTTCTTTCCTGGCAGAGTTTCTCCTTGCAAGATATGGTGGAAAAGCTTTTGGCTGAGTGTAGAGCGGCAAGACACGCAGAAGACGCAGATACGCAGCTCTCCGAAGCTAAGTGCCGGTCCCGGGCTTCTTTCGGCACAAACCGCTCTCAGGAGCTCCCTGCGCTCGCCACAATGCTCTGTGTGCGAAGAAGCCGCTTCTTCGCCTCCGGGAGAATCGGCGAGCGGCAGCTTCCCAAAGGCGAAGATGCAAGCTGCAGCACGCAGGCACACTGTGGGCAGCATTCAGACTTAGAGAAAACAGTACTTTACCACTCTCCTGCCTTTTCCATGGTTATTCTATTGGAAAAGAACGAGTTTTGGACAACTACCTTTCATTCTTGCCAAACTCTTTGCAGACCCCCGTGCAAGCTTTAGAACAAGATTTTGGATGTTTTCTTTCCTGGCAGAGTTTCTCCTTGCAAGATATGGTGGAAAAGCTTTTTGCTGAGTGTAGAGCGGCAAGACACGCAGAAGACGCAGATACGCAGCTCTCCGAAGCTAAGTGCCGGTCCCGGGCTTCTTTCGGCACAAACCGCTCTCAGGAGCTCCCTGCGCTCGCCACAATGCTCTGTGTGTGAAGAAGCCGCTTCTTCGCCTCCGGGAGAATCGGCGAGCGGCAGCTTCCCAAAGGCGAAGATGCAAGCTGCAGCAAACAGGCACAGTGTGGGCAGCATTCAGACTTAGAGAAAACAGTACTTTACCACTCTCCTGCCTTATCCATGTTTATTCTATTGGAAAAGAACGAGTTTTGGACAACTACCTTTCATTCTTGCCAAACTCTTTGCAGACCCCCGTGCAAGCTTTAGAACAAGATTTTGGATGTTTTCTTTCCTGGCAGAGTTTCTCCTTGCAAGATATGGTGGAAAAGCTTTTTGCTGAGTGTAGAGCGGCAAGACACGCAGAAGACGCAGATACGCAGCTCTCCGAAGCTAAGTGCCGGTCCCGGGCTTCTTTCGGCACAAACCGCTCTCAGGAGCTCCCTGCGCTCGCCACAATGCTCTGTGTGCGAAGAAGCCGCTTCTTCGCCTCCGGGAGAATCGGCGAGCGGCAGCTTCCCAAAGGCGAAGATGCAAGCTGCAGCACGCAGGCACAGTGTGGGCAGCATTCAGACTTAGAGAAAACAGTACTTTACCACTCTCCTGCCTTTTCCATGGTTATTCTATTGGAAAAGAACGAGTTTTGGACAACTACCTTTCATTCTTGCCAAACTCTTTGCAGACCCCCGTGCAAGCTTTAGAACAAGATTTTGGATGTTTTCTTTCCTGGCAGAGTTTCTCCTTGCAAGATATGGTGGAAAAGCTTTTTGCTGAGTGTAGAGCGGCAAGACACGCAGAAGACGCAGATACGCAGCTCTCCGAAGCTAAGTGCCGGTCCCGGGCTTCTTTCGGCACAAACCGCTCTCAGGAGCTCCCTGCGCTCGCCACAATGCTCTGTGTGCGAAGAAGCCGCTTCTTCGCCTGCGGGAGAATCGGCGAGCGGCAGCTTCCCAAAGGCGAAGATGCAAGCTGCGGCACACAGGCACAGTGTGGGCAGCCTTCAGACTTAGAGAAAACAGTACTTTACCACTCTCCTGCCTTTTCCATGGTTATTCTATTGGAAAAGAACGAGTTTTGGACAACTACCTTTCATTCTTGCCAAACTCTTTGCAGACCCCCGTGCAAGCTTTAGAACAAGATTTTGGATGTTTTCTTTCCTGGCAGAGTTTCTCCTTGCAAGATATGGTGGAAAAGCTTTTTGCTGAGTGTAGAGCGGCAAGACACGCAGAAGACGCAGATACGCAGCTCTCCGAAGCTAAGTGCCGGTCCCGGGCTTCTTTCGGCACAAACCGCTCTCAGGAGCTCCCTGCGCTCGCCACAATGCTCTGTGTGCGAAGAAGCCGCTTCTTCGCCTGCGGGAGAATCGGCGAGCGGCAGCTTCCCAAAGGCGAAGATGCAAGCTGCAGCACACAGGCACAGTGTGGGCAGCCTTCAGACTTAGAGAAAACAGTACTTTACCACTCTCCTGCCTTATCCATGGTTATTCTATTGGAAAAGAACGAGTTTTGGACAACTACCTTTCATTCTTGCCAAACTCTTTGCAGACCTCCGTGCAAGCTTTAGAACAAGATTTTGGATGTTTTCTTTCCTGGCAGAGTTTCTCCTTGCAAGATATGGTGGAAAAGCTTTTGGCTGAGTGTAGAGCGGCAAGACACGCAGAAGACGCAGATACGCAGCTCTCCGAAGCTAAGTGCCGGTCCCGGGCTTCTTTCGGCACAAACCGCTCTCAGGAGCTCCCTGCGCTCGCCACAATGCTCTGTGTGCGAAGAAGCCGCTTCTTCGCCTCCGGGAGAATCGGCGAGCGGCAGCTTCGCAAAGGCGAAGATGCAAGCTGCAGCACACAGGCACAGTGTGGGCAGCCTTCAGACTTAGAGAAAACAGTACTTTACCACTCTCCTGCCTTTTCCATGGTTATTCTATTGGAAAAGAACGAGTTTTGGACAACTACCTTTCATTCTTGCCAAACTCTTTGCAGACCCCCGTGCAAGCTTTAGAACCAGATTTTGGATGTTTTCTTTCCTGGCAGAGTTTCTCCTTGCAAGATATGGTGGAAAAGCTTTTTGCTGAGTGTAGAGCGGCAAGACACGCAGAAGACGCAGATACGCAGCTCTCCGAAGCTAAGTGCCGGTCCCGGGCTTCTTTCGGCACAAACCGCTCTCAGGAGCTCCCTGCGCTCGCCACAATGCTCTGTGTGCGAAGAAGCCGCTTCTTCGCCTGCGGGAGAATCGGCGAGCGGCAGCTTCCCAAAGGCGAAGATGCAAGCTGCGGCACACAGGCACAGTGTGGGCAGCCTTCAGACTTAGAGAAAACAGTACTTTACCACTCTCCTGCCTTTTCCATGGTTATTCTATTGGAAAAGAACGAGTTTTGGACAACTACCTTTCATTCTTGCCAAACTCTTTGCAGACCCCCGTGCAAGCTTTAGAACAAGATTTTGGATGTTTTCTTTCCTGGCAGAGTTTCTCCTTGCAAGATATGGTGGAAAAGCTTTTGGCTGAGTGTAGAGCGGCAAGACACGCAGAAGACGCAGATACGCAGCTCTCCGAAGCTAAGTGCCGGTCCCGGGCTTCTTTCGGCACAAACCGCTCTCAGGAGCTCCCTGCGCTCGCCACAATGCTCTGTGTGCGAAGAAGCCGCTTCTTCGCCTCCGGGAGAATCGGCGAGCGGCAGCTTCCCAAAGGCGAAGATGCAAGCTGCAGCACGCAGGCACAGTGTGGGCAGCCTTCAGACTTAGAGAAAACAGTACTTTACCACTCTCCTGCCTTTTCCATGGTTATTCTATTGGAAAAGAACGAGTTTTGGACAACTACCTTTCATTCTTGCCAAACTCTTTGCAGACCCCCGTGCAAGCTTTAGAACAAGATTTTGGATGTTTTCTTTCCTGGCAGAGTTTCTCCTTGCAAGATATGGTGGAAAAGCTTTTTGCTGAGTGTAGAGCGGCAAGACACGCAGAAGACGCAGATACGCAGCTCTCCGAAGCTAAGTGCCGGTCCCGGGCTTCTTTCGGCACAAACCGCTCTCAGGAGCTCCCTGCGCTCGCCACAATGCTCTGTGTGCGAAGAAGCCGCTTCTTCGCCTCCGGGAGAATCGGCGAGCGGCAGCTTCCCAAAGGCGAAGATGCAAGCTGCAGCACACAGGCACAGTGTGGGCAGCATTCAGACTTAGAGAAAACAGTACTTTACCACTCTCCTGCCTTATCCATGGTTATTCTATTGGAAAAGAACGAGTTTTGGACAACTACCTTTCATTCTTGCCAAACTCTTTGCAGACCCCCGTGCAAGCTTTAGAACAAGATTTTGGATGTTTTCTTTCCTGGCAGAGTTTCTCCTTGCAAGATATGGTGGAAAAGCTTTTTGCTGAGTGTAGAGCGGCAAGACACACAGAAGACGCAGATACGCAGCTCTCCGAAGCTAAGTGCCGGTCCCGGGCTTCTTTCGGCACAAACCGCTCTCAGGAGCTCCCTGCGCTCGCCACAATGCTCTGTGTGCGAAGAAGCCGCTTCTTCGCCTGCGGGAGAATCGGCGAGCGGCAGCTTGCCAAAGGCGAAGATGCAAGCTGCGGCACACAGGCACAGTGTGGGCAGCCTTCAGACTTAGAGAAAACAGTACTTTACCACTCTCCTGCCTTTTCCATGGTTATTCTATTGGAAAAGAACGAGTTTTGGACAACTACCTTTCATTCTTGCCAAACTCTTTGCAGACCCCCGTGCAAGCTTTAGAACAAGATTTTGGATGTTTTCTTTCCTGGCAGAGTTTCTCCTTGCAAGATATGGTGGAAAAGCTTTTTGCTGAGTGTAGAGCGGCAAGACACGCAGAAGACGCGGATACGCAGCTCTCCGAAGCTAAGTGCCGGTCCCGGGCTTCTTTCGGCACAAACCGCTCTCAGGAGCTCCCTGCGCTCGCCACAATGCTCTGTGTGCGAAGAAGCCGCTTCTTCGCCTCCGGGAGAATCGGCGAGCGGCAGCTTCCCAAAGGCGAAGATGCAAGGTGCAGCACACAGGCACAGTGTGGGCAGCATTCAGACTTAGAGAAAACAGTACTTTACCACTCTCCTGCCTTTTCCATGGTTATTCTATTGGAAAAGAACGAGTTTTGGACAACTACCTTTCATTCTTGCCAAACTCTTTGCAGACCCCCCTGCAAGCTTTAGAACAAGATTTTGGATGTTTTCTTTCCTGGCAGAGTTTCTCCTTGCAAGATATGGTGGAAAAGCTTTTTGCTGAGTGTAGAGCGGCAAGACACGCAGAAGACGCAGATACGCAGCTCTCCGAAGCTAAGTGCCGGTCCCGGGCTTCTTTCGGCACAAACCGCTCTCAGGAGCTCCCTGCGCTCGCCACAATGCTCTGTGTGCGAAGAAGCCGCTTCTTCGCCTCCGGGAGAATCGGCGAGCGGCAGCTTGCCAAAGGCGAAGATGCAAGCTGCAGCACACAGGCACAGTGTGGGCAGCCTTCAGACTTAGAGAAAACAGTACTTTACCACTCTCCTGCCTTTTCCATGGTTATTCTATTGGAAAAGAACGAGTTTTGGACAACTACCTTTCATTCTTGCCAAACTCTTTGCAGACCCCCGTGCAAGCTTTAGAACAAGATTTTGGATGTTTTCTTTCCTGGCAGAGTTTCTCCTTGCAAGATATGGTGGAAAAGCTTTTGGCTGAGTGTAGAGCGGCAAGACACGCAGAAGACGCAGATACGCAGCTCTCCGAAGCTAAGTGCCGGTCCCGGGCTTCTTTCGGCACAAACCGCTCTCAGGAGCTCCCTGCGCTCGCCACAATGCTCTGTGTGCGAAGAAGCCGCTTCTTCGCCTCCGGGAGAATCGGCGAGCGGCAGCTTCCCAAAGGCGAAGATGCAAGCTGCAGCACGCAGGCACAGTGTGGGCAGCATTCAGACTTAGAGAAAACAGTACTTTACCACTCTCCTGCCTTTTCCATGGTTATTCTATTGGAAAAGAACGAGTTTTGGACAACTACCTTTCATTCTTGCCAAACTCTTTGCAGACCCCCGTGCAAGCTTTAGAACAAGATTTTGGATGTTTTCTTTCCTGGCAGAGTTTCTCCTTGCAAGATATGGTGGAAAAGCTTTTTGCTGAGTGTAGAGCGGCAAGACACGCAGAAGACGCAGATACGCAGCTCTCCGAAGCTAAGTGCCGGTCCCGGGCTTCTTTCGGCACAAACCGCTCTCAGGAGCTCCCTGCGCTCGCCACAATGCTCTGTGTGCGAAGAAGCCGCTTCTTCGCCTGCGGGAGAATCGGCGAGCGGCAGCTTCCCAAAGGCGAAGATGCAAGCTGCGGCACACAGGCACAGTGTGGGCAGCCTTCAGACTTAGAGAAAACAGTACTTTACCACTCTCCTGCCTTTTCCATGGTTATTCTATTGGAAAAGAACGAGTTTTGGACAACTACCTTTCATTCTTGCCAAACTCTTTGCAGACCCCCGTGCAAGCTTTAGAACAAGATTTTGGATGTTTTCTTTCCTGGCAGAGTTTCTCCTTGCAAGATATGGTGGAAAAGCTTTTTGCTGAGTGTAGAGCGGCAAGACACGCAGAAGACGCAGATACGCAGCTCTCCGAAGCTAAGTGCCGGTCCCGGGCTTCTTTCGGCACAAACCGCTCTCAGGAGCTCCCTGCGCTCGCCACAATGCTCTGTGTGCGAAGAAGCCGCTTCTTCGCCTGCGGGAGAATCGGCGAGCGGCAGCTTCCCAAAGGCGAAGATGCAAGCTGCAGCACACAGGCACAGTGTGGGCAGCCTTCAGACTTAGAGAAAACAGTACTTTACCACTCTCCTGCCTTATCCATGGTTATTCTATTGGAAAAGAACGAGTTTTGGACAACTACCTTTCATTCTTGCCAAACTCTTTGCAGACCTCCGTGCAAGCTTTAGAACAAGATTTTGGATGTTTTCTTTCCTGGCAGAGTTTCTCCTTGCAAGATATGGTGGAAAAGCTTTTGGCTGAGTGTAGAGCGGCAAGACACGCAGAAGACGCAGATACGCAGCTCTCCGAAGCTAAGTGCCGGTCCCGGGCTTCTTTCGGCACAAACCGCTCTCAGGAGCTCCCTGCGCTCGCCACAATGCTCTGTGTGCGAAGAAGCCGCTTCTTCGCCTCCGGGAGAATCGGCGAGCGGCAGCTTCGCAAAGGCGAAGATGCAAGCTGCAGCACACAGGCACAGTGTGGGCAGCCTTCAGACTTAGAGAAAACAGTACTTTACCACTCTCCTGCCTTTTCCATGGTTATTCTATTGGAAAAGAACGAGTTTTGGACAACTACCTTTCATTCTTGCCAAACTCTTTGCAGACCCCCGTGCAAGCTTTAGAACCAGATTTTGGATGTTTTCTTTCCTGGCAGAGTTTCTCCTTGCAAGATATGGTGGAAAAGCTTTTTGCTGAGTGTAGAGCGGCAAGACACGCAGAAGACGCAGATACGCAGCTCTCCGAAGCTAAGTGCCGGTCCCGGGCTTCTTTCGGCACAAACCGCTCTCAGGAGCTCCCTGCGCTCGCCACAATGCTCTGTGTGCGAAGAAGCCGCTTCTTCGCCTGCGGGAGAATCGGCGAGCGGCAGCTTCCCAAAGGCGAAGATGCAAGCTGCGGCACACAGGCACAGTGTGGGCAGCCTTCAGACTTAGAGAAAACAGTACTTTACCACTCTCCTGCCTTTTCCATGGTTATTCTATTGGAAAAGAACGAGTTTTGGACAACTACCTTTCATTCTTGCCAAACTCTTTGCAGACCCCCGTGCAAGCTTTAGAACAAGATTTTGGATGTTTTCTTTCCTGGCAGAGTTTCTCCTTGCAAGATATGGTGGAAAAGCTTTTGGCTGAGTGTAGAGCGGCAAGACACGCAGAAGACGCAGATACGCAGCTCTCCGAAGCTAAGTGCCGGTCCCGGGCTTCTTTCGGCACAAACCGCTCTCAGGAGCTCCCTGCGCTCGCCACAATGCTCTGTGTGCGAAGAAGCCGCTTCTTCGCCTCCGGGAGAATCGGCGAGCGGCAGCTTCCCAAAGGCGAAGATGCAAGCTGCGGCACACAGGCACAGTGTGGGCAGCCTTCAGACTTAGAGAAAACAGTACTTTACCACTCTCCTGCCTTTTCCATGGTTATTCTATTGGAAAAGAACGAGTTTTGGACAACTACCTTTCATTCTTGCCAAACTCTTTGCAGACCCCCGTGCAAGCTTTAGAACAAGATTTTGGATGTTTTCTTTCCTGGCAGAGTTTCTCCTTGCAAGATATGGTGGAAAAGCTTTTGGCTGAGTGTAGAGCGGCAAGACACGCAGAAGACGCAGATACGCAGCTCTCCGAAGCTAAGTGCCGGTCCCGGGCTTCTTTCGGCACAAACCGCTCTCAGGAGCTCCCTGCGCTCGCCACAATGCTCTGTGTGCGAAGAAGCCGCTTCTTCGCCTGCGGGAGAATCGGCGAGCGGCAGCTTCCCAAAGGCGAAGATGCAAGCTGCAGCACGCAGGCACAGTGTGGGCAGCCTTCAGACTTAGAGAAAACAGTACTTTACCACTCTCCTGCCTTTTCCATGGTTATTCTATTGGAAAAGAACGAGTTTTGGACAACTACCTTTCATTCTTGCCAAACTCTTTGCAGACCCCCGTGCAAGCTTTAGAACAAGATTTTGGATGTTTTCTTTCCTGGCAGAGTTTCTCCTTGCAAGATATGGTGGAAAAGCTTTTTGCTGAGTGTAGAGCGGCAAGACACGCAGAAGACGCAGATACGCAGCTCTCCGAAGCTAAGTGCCGGTCCCGGGCTTCTTTCGGCACAAACCGCTCTCAGGAGCTCCCTGCGCTCGCCACAATGCTCTGTGTGCGAAGAAGCCGCTTCTTCGCCTCCGGGAGAATCGGCGAGCGGCAGCTTCCCAAAGGCGAAGATGCAAGCTGCAGCACACAGGCACAGTGTGGGCAGCATTCAGACTTAGAGAAAACAGTACTTTACCACTCTCCTGCCTTATCCATGGTTATTCTATTGGAAAAGAACGAGTTTTGGACAACTACCTTTCATTCTTGCCAAACTCTTTGCAGACCCCCGTGCAAGCTTTAGAACAAGATTTTGGATGTTTTCTTTCCTGGCAGAGTTTCTCCTTGCAAGATATGGTGGAAAAGCTTTTTGCTGAGTGTAGAGCGGCAAGACACACAGAGACGCAGATACGCAGCTCTCCGAAGCTAAGTGCCGGTCCCGGGCTTCTTTCGGCACAAACCGCTCTCAGGAGCTCCCTGCGCTCGCCACAATGCTCTGTGTGCGAAGAAGCCGCTTCTTCGCCTGCGGGAGAATCGGCGAGCGGCAGCTTGCCAAAGGCGAAGATGCAAGCTGCGGCACACAGGCACAGTGTGGGCAGCCTTCAGACTTAGAGAAAACAGTACTTTACCACTCTCCTGCCTTTTCCATGGTTATTCTATTGGAAAAGAACGAGTTTTGGACAACTACCTTTCATTCTTGCCAAACTCTTTGCAGACCCCCGTGCAAGCTTTAGAACAAGATTTTGGATGTTTTCTTTCCTGGCAGAGTTTCTCCTTGCAAGATATGGTGGAAAAGCTTTTTGCTGAGTGTAGAGCGGCAAGACACGCAGAAGACGCGGATACGCAGCTCTCCGAAGCTAAGTGCCGGTCCCGGGCTTCTTTCGGCACAAACCGCTCTCAGGAGCTCCCTGCGCTCGCCACAATGCTCTGTGTGCGAAGAAGCCGCTTCTTCGCCTGCGGGAGAATCGGCGAGCGGCAGCTTCCCAAAGGCGAAGATGCAAGCTGCAGCACACAGGCACAGTGTGGGCAGCATTCAGACTTAGAGAAAACAGTACTTTACCACTCTCCTGCCTTTTCCATGGTTATTCTATTGGAAAAGAACGAGTTTTGGACAACTACCTTTCATTCTTGCCAAACTCTTTGCAGACCCCCCTGCAAGCTTTAGAACAAGATTTTGGATGTTTTCTTTCCTGGCAGAGTTTCTCCTTGCAAGATATGGTGGAAAAGCTTTTGGCTGAGTGTAGAGCGGCAAGACACGCAGAAGACGCAGATACGCAGCTCTCCGAAGCTAAGTGCCGGTCCCGGGCTTCTTTCGGCACAAACCGCTCTCAGGAGCTCCCTGCGCTCGCCACAATGCTCTGTGTGCGAAGAAGCCGCTTCTTCGCCTCCGGGAGAATCGGCGAGCGGCAGCTTCCCAAAGGCGAAGATGCAAGCTGCAGCACGCAGGCACAGTGTGGGCAGCATTCAGACTTAGAGAAAACAGTACTTTACCACTCTCCTGCCTTTTCCATGGTTATTCTATTGGAAAAGAACGAGTTTTGGACAACTACCTTTCATTCTTGCCAAACTCTTTGCAGACCCCCGTGCAAGCTTTAGAACAAGATTTTGGATGTTTTCTTTCCTGGCAGAGTTTCTCCTTGCAAGATATGGTGGAAAAGCTTTTTGCTGAGTGTAGAGCGGCAAGACACGCAGAAGACGCAGATACGCAGCTCTCCGAAGCTAAGTGCCGGTCCCGGGCTTCTTTCGGCACAAACCGCTCTCAGGAGCTCCCTGCGCTCGCCACAATGCTCTGTGTGCGAAGAAGCCGCTTCTTCGCCTGCGGGAGAATCGGCGAGCGGCAGCTTCCCAAAGGCGAAGATGCAAGCTGCGGCACACAGGCACAGTGTGGGCAGCCTTCAGACTTAGAGAAAACAGTACTTTACCACTCTCCTGCCTTTTCCATGGTTATTCTATTGGAAAAGAACGAGTTTTGGACAACTACCTTTCATTCTTGCCAAACTCTTTGCAGACCCCCGTGCAAGCTTTAGAACAAGATTTTGGATGTTTTCTTTCCTGGCAGAGTTTCTCCTTGCAAGATATGGTGGAAAAGCTTTTTGCTGAGTGTAGAGCGGCAAGACACGCAGAAGACGCAGATACGCAGCTCTCCGAAGCTAAGTGCCGGTCCCGGGCTTCTTTCGGCACAAACCGCTCTCAGGAGCTCCCTGCGCTCGCCACAATGCTCTGTGTGCGAAGAAGCCGCTTCTTCGCCTGCGGGAGAATCGGCGAGCGGCAGCTTCCCAAAGGCGAAGATGCAAGCTGCAGCACACAGGCACAGTGTGGGCAGCCTTCAGACTTAGAGAAAACAGTACTTTACCACTCTCCTGCCTTATCCATGGTTATTCTATTGGAAAAGAACGAGTTTTGGACAACTACCTTTCATTCTTGCCAAACTCTTTGCAGACCTCCGTGCAAGCTTTAGAACAAGATTTTGGATGTTTTCTTTCCTGGCAGAGTTTCTCCTTGCAAGATATGGTGGAAAAGCTTTTGGCTGAGTGTAGAGCGGCAAGACACGCAGAAGACGCAGATACGCAGCTCTCCGAAGCTAAGTGCCGGTCCCGGGCTTCTTTCGGCACAAACCGCTCTCAGGAGCTCCCTGCGCTCGCCACAATGCTCTGTGTGCGAAGAAGCCGCTTCTTCGCCTCCGGGAGAATCGGCGAGCGGCAGCTTCGCAAAGGCGAAGATGCAAGCTGCAGCACACAGGCACAGTGTGGGCAGCCTTCAGACTTAGAGAAAACAGTACTTTACCACTCTCCTGCCTTTTCCATGGTTATTCTATTGGAAAAGAACGAGTTTTGGACAACTACCTTTCATTCTTGCCAAACTCTTTGCAGACCCCCGTGCAAGCTTTAGAACAAGATTTTGGATGTTTTCTTTCCTGGCAGAGTTTCTCCTTGCAAGATATGGTGGAAAAGCTTTTGGCTGAGTGTAGAGCGGCAAGACACGCAGAAGACGCAGATACGCAGCTCTCCGAAGCTAAGTGCCGGTCCCGGGCTTCTTTCGGCACAAACCGCTCTCAGGAGCTCCCTGCGCTCGCCACAATGCTCTGTGTGCGAAGAAGCCGCTTCTTCGCCTCCGGGAGAATCGGCGAGCGGCAGCTTCCCAAAGGCGAAGATGCAAGCTGCGGCACACAGGCACAGTGTGGGCAGCCTTCAGACTTAGAGAAAACAGTACTTTACCACTCTCCTGCCTTTTCCATGGTTATTCTATTGGAAAAGAACGAGTTTTGGACAACTACCTTTCATTCTTGCCAAACTCTTTGCAGACCCCCGTGCAAGCTTTAGAACAAGATTTTGGATGTTTTCTTTCCTGGCAGAGTTTCTCCTTGCAAGATATGGTGGAAAAGCTTTTGGCTGAGTGTAGAGCGGCAAGACACGCAGAAGACGCAGATACGCAGCTCTCCGAAGCTAAGTGCCGGTCCCGGGCTTCTTTCGGCACAAACCGCTCTCAGGAGCTCCCTGCGCTCGCCACAATGCTCTGTGTGCGAAGAAGCCGCTTCTTCGCCTGCGGGAGAATCGGCGAGCGGCAGCTTCCCAAAGGCGAAGATGCAAGCTGCGGCACACAGGCACAGTGTGGGCAGCCTTCAGACTTAGAGAAAACAGTACTTTACCACTCTCCTGCCTTTTCCATGGTTATTCTATTGGAAAAGAACGAGTTTTGGACAACTACCTTTCATTCTTGCCAAACTCTTTGCAGACCCCCGTGCAAGCTTTAGAACAAGATTTTGGATGTTTTCTTTCCTGGCAGAGTTTCTCCTTGCAAGATATGGTGGAAAAGCTTTTGGCTGAGTGTAGAGCGGCAAGACACGCAGAAGACGCAGATACGCAGCTCTCCGAAGCTAAGTGCCGGTCCCGGGCTTCTTTCGGCACAAACCGCTCTCAGGAGCTCCCTGCGCTCGCCACAATGCTCTGTGTGCGAAGAAGCCGCTTCTTCGCCTCCGGGAGAATCGGCGAGCGGCAGCTTCCCAAAGGCGAAGATGCAAGCTGCGGCACGCAGGCACAGTGTGGGCAGCCTTCAGACTTAGAGAAAACAGTACTTTACCACTCTCCTGCCTTTTCCATGGTTATTCTATTGGAAAAGAACGAGTTTTGGACAACTACCTTTCATTCTTGCCAAACTCTTTGCAGACCCCCGTGCAAGCTTTAGAACAAGATTTTGGATGTTTTCTTTCCTGGCAGAGTTTCTCCTTGCAAGATATGGTGGAAAAGCTTTTTGCTGAGTGTAGAGCGGCAAGACACGCAGAAGACGCAGATACGCAGCTCTCCGAAGCTAAGTGCCGGTCCCGGGCTTCTTTCGGCACAAACCGCTCTCAGGAGCTCCCTGCGCTCGCCACAATGCTCTGTGTGCGAAGAAGCCGCTTCTTCGCCTGCGGGAGAATCGGCGAGCGGCAGCTTCCCAAAGGCGAAGATGCAAGCTGCAGCACACAGGCACAGTGTGGGCAGCATTCAGACTTAGAGAAAACAGTACTTTACCACTCTCCTGCCTTTTCCATGGTTATTCTATTGGAAAAGAACGAGTTTTGGACAACTACCTTTCATTCTTGCCAAACTCTTTGCAGACCCCCGTGCAAGCTTTAGAACAAGTTTTTGGATGTTTTCTTTCCTGGCAGAGTTTCTCCTTGCAAGATATGGTGGAAAAGCTTTTGGCTGAGTGTAGAGCGGCAAGACACGCAGAAGACGCAGATACGCAGCTCTCCGAAGCTAAGTGCCGGTCCCGGGCTTCTTTCGGCACAAACCGCTCTCAGGAGCTCCCTGCGCTCGCCACAATGCTCTGTGTGCGAAGAAGCCGCTTCTTCGCCTCCGGGAGAATCGGCGAGCGGCAGCTTCCCAAAGGCGAAGATGCAAGCTGCGGCACACAGGCACAGTGTGGGCAGCCTTCAGACTTAGAGAAAACAGTACTTTACCACTCTCCTGCCTTTTCCATGGTTATTCTATTGGAAAAGAACGAGTTTTGGACAACTACCTTTCATTCTTGCCAAACTCTTTGCAGACCCCCGTGCAAGCTTTAGAACAAGATTTTGGATGTTTTCTTTCCTGGCAGAGTTTCTCCTTGCAAGATATGGTGGAAAAGCTTTTGGCTGAGTGTAGAGCGGCAAGACACGCAGAAGACGCAGATACGCAGCTCTCCGAAGCTAAGTGCCGGTCCCGGGCTTCTTTCGGCACAAACCGCTCTCAGGAGCTCCCTGCGCTCGCCACAATGCTCTGTGTGCGAAGAAGCCGCTTCTTCGCCTGCGGGAGAATCGGCGAGCGGCAGCTTCCCAAAGGCGAAGATGCAAGCTGCGGCACACAGGCACAGTGTGGGCAGCCTTCAGACTTAGAGAAAACAGTACTTTACCACTCTCCTGCCTTTTCCATGGTTATTCTATTGGAAAAGAACGAGTTTTGGACAACTACCTTTCATTCTTGCCAAACTCTTTGCAGACCCCCGTGCAAGCTTTAGAACAAGATTTTGGATGTTTTCTTTCCTGGCAGAGTTTCTCCTTGCAAGATATGGTGGAAAAGCTTTTGGCTGAGTGTAGAGCGGCAAGACACGCAGAAGACGCAGATACGCAGCTCTCCGAAGCTAAGTGCCGGTCCCGGGCTTCTTTCGGCACAAACCGCTCTCAGGAGCTCCCTGCGCTCGCCACAATGCTCTGTGTGCGAAGAAGCCGCTTCTTCGCCTCCGGGAGAATCGGCGAGCGGCAGCTTCCCAAAGGCGAAGATGCAAGCTGCGGCACGCAGGCACAGTGTGGGCAGCCTTCAGACTTAGAGAAAACAGTACTTTACCACTCTCCTGCCTTTTCCATGGTTATTCTATTGGAAAAGAACGAGTTTTGGACAACTACCTTTCATTCTTGCCAAACTCTTTGCAGACCCCCGTGCAAGCTTTAGAACAAGATTTTGGATGTTTTCTTTCCTGGCAGAGTTTCTCCTTGCAAGATATGGTGGAAAAGCTTTTTGCTGAGTGTAGAGCGGCAAGACACGCAGAAGACGCGGATACGCAGCTCTCCGAAGCTAAGTGCCGGTCCCGGGCTTCTTTCGGCACAAACCGCTCTCAGGAGCTCCCTGCGCTCGCCACAATGCTCTGTGTGCGAAGAAGCCGCTTCTTCGCCTGCGGGAGAATCGGCGAGCGGCAGCTTCCCAAAGGCGAAGATGCAAGCTGCAGCACGCAGGCACAGTGTGGGCAGCATTCAGACTTAGAGAAAACAGTACTTTACCACTCTCCTGCCTTTTCCATGGTTATTCTATTGGAAAAGAACGAGTTTTGGACAACTACCTTTCATTCTTGCCAAACTCTTTGCAGACCCCCGTGCAAGCTTTAGAACCAGATTTTGGATGTTTTTTTTCCTGGCAGAGTTTCTCCTTGCAAGATATGGTGGAAAAGCTTTTTGCTGAGTGTAGAGCGGCAAGACACGCAGAAGACGCAGATACGCAGCTCTCCGAAGCTAAGTGCCGGTCCCGGGCTTCTTTCGGCACAAACCGCTCTCAGGAGCTCCCTGCGCTCGCCACAATGCTCTGTGTGCGAAGAAGCCGCTTCTTCGCCTGCGGGAGAATCGGCGAGCGGCAGCTTCCCAAAGGCGAAGATGCAAGCTGCGGCACACAGGCACAGTGTGGGCAGCCTTCAGACTTAGAGAAAACAGTACTTTACCACTCTCCTGCCTTTTCCATGGTTATTCTATTGGAAAAGAACGAGTTTTGGACAACTACCTTTCATTCTTGCCAAACTCTTTGCAGACCCCCGTGCAAGCTTTAGAACAAGATTTTGGATGTTTTCTTTCCTGGCAGAGTTTCTCCTTGCAAGATATGGTGGAAAAGCTTTTTGCTGAGTGTAGAGCGGCAAGACACGCAGAAGACGCAGATACGCAGCTCTCCGAAGCTAAGTGCCGGTCCCGGGCTTCTTTCGGCACAAACCGCTCTCAGGAGCTCCCTGCGCTCGCCACAATGCTCTGTGTGCGAAGAAGCCGCTTCTTCGCCTGCGGGAGAATCGGCGAGCGGCAGCTTCCCAAAGGCGAAGATGCAAGCTGCAGCACACAGGCACAGTGTGGGCAGCCTTCAGACTTAGAGAAAACAGTACTTTACCACTCTCCTGCCTTATCCATGGTTATTCTATTGGAAAAGAACGAGTTTTGGACAACTACCTTTCATTCTTGCCAAACTCTTTGCAGACCCCCGTGCAAGCTTTAGAACAAGATTTTGGATGTTTTCTTTCCTGGCAGAGTTTCTCCTTGCAAGATATGGTGGAAAAGCTTTTGGCTGAGTGTAGAGCGGCAAGACACGCAGAAGACGCAGATACGCAGCTCTCCGAAGCTAAGTGCCGGTCCCGGGCTTCTTTCGGCACAAACCGCTCTCAGGAGCTCCCTGCGCTCGCCACAATGCTCTGTGTGCGAAGAAGCCGCTTCTTCGCCTCCGGGAGAATCGGCGAGCGGCAGCTTCGCAAAGGCGAAGATGCAAGCTGCAGCACACAGGCACAGTGTGGGCAGCCTTCAGACTTAGAGAAAACAGTACTTTACCACTCTCCTGCCTTTTCCATGGTTATTCTATTGGAAAAGAACGAGTTTTGGACAACTACCTTTCATTCTTGCCAAACTCTTTGCAGACCCCCGTGCAAGCTTTAGAACCAGATTTTGGATGTTTTCTTTCCTGGCAGAGTTTCTCCTTGCAAGATATGGTGGAAAAGCTTTTTGCTGAGTGTAGAGCGGCAAGACACGCAGAAGACGCAGATACGCAGCTCTCCGAAGCTAAGTGCCGGTCCCGGGCTTCTTTCGGCACAAACCGCTCTCAGGAGCTCCCTGCGCTCGCCACAATGCTCTGTGTGCGAAGAAGCCGCTTCTTCGCCTGCGGGAGAATCGGCGAGCGGCAGCTTCCCAAAGGCGAAGATGCAAGCTGCAGCACACAGGCACAGTGTGGGCAGCCTTCAGACTTAGAGAAAACAGTACTTTACCACTCTCCTGCCTTATCCATGGTTATTCTATTGGAAAAGAACGAGTTTTGGACAACTACCTTTCATTCATGCCAAACTCTTTGCAGAACTCCGTGCAAGCTTTAGAACAAGATTTTGGATGTTTTCTTTCCTGGCAGAGTTTCTCCTTGCAAGATATGGTGGAAAAGCTTTTGGCTGAGTGTAGAGCGGCAAGACACGCAGAAGACGCAGATACGCAGCTCTCCGAAGCTAAGTGCCGGTCCCGGGCTTCTTTCGGCACAAACCGCTCTCAGGAGCTCCCTGCGCTCGCCACAATGCTCTGTGTGCGAAGAAGCCGCTTCTTCGCCTCCGGGAGAATCGGCGAGCGGCAGCTTCGCAAAGGCGAAGATGCAAGCTGCAGCACACAGGCACAGTGTGGGCAGCCTTCAGACTTAGAGAAAACAGTACTTTACCACTCTCCTGCCTTTTCCATGGTTATTCTATTGGAAAAGAACGAGTTTTGGACAACTACCTTTCATTCTTGCCAAACTCTTTGCAGACCCCCGTGCAAGCTTTAGAACCAGATTTTGGATGTTTTCTTTCCTGGCAGAGTTTCTCCTTGCAAGATATGGTGGAAAAGCTTTTTGCTGAGTGTAGAGCGGCAAGACACGCAGAAGACGCAGATACGCAGCTCTCCGAAGCTAAGTGCCGGTCCCGGGCTTCTTTCGGCACAAACCGCTCTCAGGAGCTCCCTGCGCTCGCCACAATGCTCTGTGTGCGAAGAAGCCGCTTCTTCGCCTGCGGGAGAATCGGCGAGCGGCAGCTTCCCAAAGGCGAAGATGCAAGCTGCGGCACACAGGCACAGTGTGGGCAGCCTTCAGACTTAGAGAAAACAGTACTTTACCACTCTCCTGCCTTTTCCATGGTTATTCTATTGGAAAAGAACGAGTTTTGGACAACTACCTTTCATTCTTGCCAAACTCTTTGCAGACCCCCGTGCAAGCTTTAGAACAAGATTTTGGATGTTTTCTTTCCTGGCAGAGTTTCTCCTTGCAAGATATGGTGGAAAAGCTTTTGGCTGAGTGTAGAGCGGCAAGACACGCAGAAGACGCAGATACGCAGCTCTCCGAAGCTAAGTGCCGGTCCCGGGCTTCTTTCGGCACAAACCGCTCTCAGGAGCTCCCTGCGCTCGCCACAATGCTCTGTGTGCGAAGAAGCCGCTTCTTCGCCTGCGGGAGAATCGGCGAGCGGCAGCTTCCCAAAGGCGAAGATGCAAGCTGCGGCACACAGGCACAGTGTGGGCAGCCTTCAGACTTAGAGAAAACAGTACTTTACCACTCTCCTGCCTTTTCCATGGTTATTCTATTGGAAAAGAACGAGTTTTGGACAACTACCTTTCATTCTTGCCAAACTCTTTGCAGACCCCCGTGCAAGCTTTAGAACAAGATTTTGGATGTTTTCTTTCCTGGCAGAGTTTCTCCTTGCAAGATATGGTGGAAAAGCTTTTGGCTGAGTGTAGAGCGGCAAGACACGCAGAAGACGCAGATACGCAGCTCTCCGAAGCTAAGTGCCGGTCCCGGGCTTCTTTCGGCACAAACCGCTCTCAGGAGCTCCCTGCGCTCGCCACAATGCTCTGTGTGCGAAGAAGCCGCTTCTTCGCCTCCGGGAGAATCGGCGAGCGGCAGCTTCCCAAAGGCGAAGATGCAAGCTGCAGCACGCAGGCACAGTGTGGGCAGCCTTCAGACTTAGAGAAAACAGTACTTTACCACTCTCCTGCCTTTTCCATGGTTATTCTATTGGAAAAGAACGAGTTTTGGACAACTACCTTTCATTCTTGCCAAACTCTTTGCAGACCCCCGTGCAAGCTTTAGAACAAGATTTTGGATGTTTTCTTTCCTGGCAGAGTTTCTCCTTGCAAGATATGGTGGAAAAGCTTTTTGCTGAGTGTAGAGCGGCAAGACACGCAGAAGACGCAGATACGCAGCTCTCCGAAGCTAAGTGCCGGTCCCGGGCTTCTTTCGGCACAAACCGCTCTCAGGAGCTCCCTGCGCTCGCCACAATGCTCTGTGTGCGAAGAAGCCGCTTCTTCGCCTGCGGGAGAATCGGCGAGCGGCAGCTTCCCAAAGGCGAAGATGCAAGCTGCGGCACACAGGCACAGTGTGGGCAGCCTTCAGACTTAGAGAAAACAGTACTTTACCACTCTCCTGCCTTTTCCATGGTTATTCTATTGGAAAAGAACGAGTTTTGGACAACTACCTTTCATTCTTGCCAAACTCTTTGCAGACCCCCGTGCAAGCTTTAGAACAAGATTTTGGATGTTTTTTTTCCTGGCAGAGTTTCTCCTTGCAAGATATGGTGGAAAAGCTTTTGGCTGAGTGTAGAGCGGCAAGACACGCAGAAGACGCAGATACGCAGCTCTCCGAAGCTAAGTGCCGGTCCCGGGCTTCTTTCGGCACAAACCGCTCTCAGGAGCTCCCTGCGCTCGCCACAATGCTCTGTGTGCGAAGAAGCCGCTTCTTCGCCTGCGGGAGAATCGGCGAGCGGCAGCTTCCCAAAGGCGAAGATGCAAGCTGCGGCACACAGGCACAGTGTGGGCAGCCTTCAGACTTAGAGAAAACAGTACTTTACCACTCTCCTGCCTTTTCCATGGTTATTCTATTGGAAAAGAACGAGTTTTGGACAACTACCTTTCATTCTTGCCAAACTCTTTGCAGACCCCCGTGCAAGCTTTAGAACAAGATTTTGGATGTTTTCTTTCCTGGCAGAGTTTCTCCTTGCAAGATATGGTGGAAAAGCTTTTTGCTGAGTGTAGAGCGGCAAGACACGCAGAAGACGCAGATACGCAGCTCTCCGAAGCTAAGTGCCGGTCCCGGGCTTCTTTCGGCACAAACCGCTCTCAGGAGCTCCCTGCGCTCGCCACAATGCTCTGTGTGCGAAGAAGCCGCTTCTTCGCCTCCGGGAGAATCGGCGAGCGGCAGCTTCCCAAAGGCGAAGATGCAAGCTGCAGCACACAGGCACAGTGTGGGCAGCCTTCAGACTTAGAGAAAACAGTACTTTACCACTCTCCTGCCTTTTCCATGGTTATTCTATTGGAAAAGAACGAGTTTTGGACAACTACCTTTCATTCTTGCCAAACTCTTTGCAGACCCCCGTGCAAGCTTTAGAACAAGATTTTGGATGTTTTCTTTCCTGGCAGAGTTTCTCCTTGCAAGATATGGTGGAAAAGCTTTTGGCTGAGTGTAGAGCGGCAAGACACGCAGAAGACGCAGATACGCAGCTCTCCGAAGCTAAGTGCCGGTCCCGGGCTTCTTTCGGCACAAACCGCTCTCAGGAGCTCCCTGCGCTCGCCACAATGCTCTGTGTGCGAAGAAGCCGCTTCTTCGCCTGCGGGAGAATCGGCGAGCGGCAACTTCCCAAAGGCGAAGATGCAAGCTGCGGCACACAGGCACAGTGTGGGCAGCCTTCAGACTTAGAGAAAACAGTACTTTACCACTCTCCTGCCTTTTCCATGGTTATTCTATTGGAAAAGAACGAGTTTTGGACAACTACCTTTCATTCTTGCCAAACTCTTTGCAGACCCCCGTGCAAGCTTTAGAACAAGATTTTGGATGTTTTCTTTCCTGGCAGAGTTTCTCCTTGCAAGATATGGTGGAAAAGCTTTTGGCTGAGTGTAGAGCGGCAAGACACGCAGAAGACGCAGATACGCAGCTCTCCGAAGCTAAGTGCCGGTCCCGGGCTTCTTTCGGCACAAACCGCTCTCAGGAGCTCCCTGCGCTCGCCACAATGCTCTGTGTGCGAAGAAGCCGCTTCTTCGCCTGCGGGAGAATCGGCGAGCGGCAGCTTCCCAAAGGCGAAGATGCAAGCTGCGGCACACAGGCACAGTGTGGGCAGCCTTCAGACTTAGAGAAAACAGTACTTTACCACTCTCCTGCCTTTTCCATGGTTATTCTATTGGAAAAGAACGAGTTTTGGACAACTACCTTTCATTCTTGCCAAACTCTTTGCAGACCCCCGTGCAAGCTTTAGAACAAGATTTTGGATGTTTTCTTTCCTGGCAGAGTTTCTCCTTGCAAGATATGGTGGAAAAGCTTTTGGCTGAGTGTAGAGCGGCAAGACACGCAGAAGACGCAGATACGCAGCTCTCCGAAGCTAAGTGCCGGTCCCGGGCTTCTTTCGGCACAAACCGCTCTCAGGAGCTCCCTGCGCTCGCCACAATGCTCTGTGTGCGAAGAAGCCGCTTCTTCGCCTGCGGGGGACTCGGCTAAGAGCAGCTTCTGAAACGCGACAAACAAATATTAACAACACGGCGTTGTGTCCTGGGCGTCTTTCGGCACAAGCGCCCCACCGGAACGTACCGCCAGCGGCACAATGCATTGTGTGTGAAGAACTCCCTTCGCCTCCAGGGAACTGAAAGAAGAAGCCTAAGCTTAAAACGCCTTTGCCTCAATTGTGTACTGGTTTGGGCGCTCCTCTCTATTAATTGCGCCACTCCTGACAGCAGGTGTCGCTGTTGGTCAAGCTTTGAGTTTGCTTATTAAGTTGCGATGCTGGGTGGTCAAACAACTCAAGGTAAGATCAGCGATTTTAAATCAGGTTCTCACTGGTGTAGATACCATTAGTCATTGCACACTGCAAAATAATGCTGCTCTAGCTTTCTTGTTAGCACATGGGCAAGAGTGTGAGGATTTGGAAGGAATGTGTTTTTTGAACCTCTCTAACCATTCTGCAGTCATTCACTGGAAACTCAAACAAGGACAAGATAACATGAAGAAATTGATTGGGAATGAGAGGGTTACGCCTGAATGGTTTGAGAGATGGGAAACAACTCGATGGTTGAAAGATCTTGTAAAGGGAACTTTGTTGTTACTAGTAGTCATTATTATATTGCTTCTTGTTATTCCATGCATCATGAAACTGGTGAGCCTCTTGGAAGAAAATAGGGTGGGAAAGGGTTTAGCTGGTGCAAGACGAAGAAGGGGGAAATTGTAGCAATGTATCTGAACCTCTTAGACTAAAGGGTGCACCAGCCATCCAGCTGGAATATGTTCTTATCAGAATTTTCTCAGAGCCCTCTGGAATTCATCAAGGTTACTAAGACATAAGCCGTGCTAAAATAAGAAAGAGAAGCTGAGAAACCAAATTCCAAGACTACAAGAACTCGATAACGGGGGGCAGCAAAGCGCCTGGACTGTAACCAAACGTATCTTCTGAGAGGTGCACACAGAATGCGTGGACATAACAAAGGCACCAAGATAAAAATGCGGGCCTAGCGTGTGCAGAGATTTAGAATGTGTAAGTGCATCATGTCAACAATCAACGGCTTCTGCTTAATCCTCTTGCTCCGTTGTCCTGGAGTCCTGAATTTCCCACAAGGAAAGCCCTACTAAAAGGGCTCTGATTTTAATGATAGTTGCTGTCTAGACGATGAATAATGGGAAGAGTTCTTTCAAATCCTTCCCTCGCTGACATCTGTAAGTTTCATCTTTTCCTGATTGTACTGGTGGCTATACATTAGTTATGACTAGAAAGGAATGAGTTTTAGGGATATGTTGCAAGGAAATTGGTAGCTCTGCTTCCATTTCCATTGTCTAAGAAGAATTCTGATTAGTTTTGGACTTTTCATAGACCTCTGACTAGATTGCATTTGTCTTTGATTGAGCCCGTAAATTTTAGGCTACTAGGCTTGACCAATGGATAGAAAAGGGAAAGTCACACAGCTTAGGTGGTTCCCTTGTCAACAACTTCTCAATAGTAGGGCGATTTCTGTCCTCAAGTTTGTTACTTCAGCTAGCAGATTATGCTCACTCCAAAAGAAGGTGAGAAGTTTGCTACCCTAAATGGTCCGATAATTCTTCCTGCTTCTTTGTGACTCTTTTGTATGACTGGATTCTGTATTATTGGAGTTTGTTATAAAAAGTTGGATTAAATTGCGTGCGTCCGCTCTTGGGGGAAACAGTATTTAGCCAATAACATCTAGGCTTTTATCGACCTGAGATTGTCTGAACGGACGGGACGCTTTAAACACAGTAATTCCTGCTAGTTCCAATTCCATTTTTAGACTCGACAAACCGAATGGTAAACCTGCACCAGTAGGGAGGGACATTGGACTTTCTCCTTTTTAGAGAGAAACTAATGAAAAAGTTTCAGCAGAATCATAGCAGGCTGTAAAATAAGAAAAGCATCATGAAAAGAGGCCAATCCTATCCTCTTAGTATTGCTAGTTGTGATTGGACATGAATGAAACATGTCAACTCTGTGTTCCTGGGTATCACATCAGTAACAGCTACTTCAGCTGCTGTAGTTGTCTCCTAAAGCTAAGAACAGAATCCAAAGAATTGTGATTCCATGGTCACAATTCACCCTGTGATGGTGACAGGTGAAAAAGGAGTGGAAGGTGCGCGGGTAAATTAACTTGAATGGCCTATCTAAATCAGCAGCCACTGATTTCCTGAAAACTTCAACAGGTCAGTTGACCTGTTGGGATTCTTTTAATCCATGGTCATGTTTTTCTTGGGATTCTTGTAACCTTTCCCCATTCGTTCAGCCTTTGCCCTCAAGCCTTTGCTGACATTTCAAGTATCTCGACAAGCTGGAAATGTGTTGTCTTTCTTTATCATGTCATAATTCCCTTCAAAGGGTTGTTTGCCTCAAGTCTTATTTTTGCTGGTTTTCTGCTAGTTCATTGTCAGAGGGCAGCAGGTGCTTTGTAAGAGCAAGTACACAATCCTATAGCTTGCTTTTCTTTTGATTTGGCCTGTCTAGAAAACTGAAGGACTGAACATTTCCGACAGGATTTTCTCTCCCCATTATGTTTCACCGGAAGGGCAGATGCAAATCATCTACTTAAACTCTTGGCACGGAAAAAAGTAGTGGTTTGCTGCTGCATATAGGTAGAAGCTTACAAAAGGAAGGCCTTGGGCTGAGGCCCGATACTTTGGCTAAGCAGAAAAGGACTATGGGAAGGTGAGGCCGCTGAATCAGAGGTAGATCAACAAGTTCTAGAATCGTCACGTGTTCACAGCGTGGTGTAGGATGGTTGGTTGAATGAATTTTGTTATGGCTTAAAGCTATGGAACTGATAAAGGCCTGAGTGCTTCAAAAGCCTGGTTTTTGCAAAAAAGCAGCTCTCCTCTGCACCTGCCTGGGGACTCTGCATCACTAGGGACCCTCACTCCCAGTTTGCCAAGGAGATGATCAGTAGGAATGTTGCAGAGCTGCCGTGTCCATATGAACGGAATGGCAAAGAGTGAAGCGGTGGGTATTTTTGGGCTTTAATACAATGCTGCTGCATTGGTGCCAGTTTAGTCGGTTTTCCATCAGTGGCCTTTCTGTCTAGAAGTACACTGCCCAGTCTTTCTAGCATGTGATGCCATTTCCTTCCTGTTGTTTTAATACCTTCCTTCAGTTGAAAGGATGATACAATCTTTACATTTTGAAGATCCCTGTTAGGAAACACTATGCCAGAGGAGTCATTGCTCCCTTTTCTTCTGCCTCCTTTGTAATTTTCAGAGCCTCATTTCAAATTTCTGCTAATGTCGAGAAGAATACTGAGACTACTCAGCAGGGTTGACGCTCTCAGCTGCTTTCCTCTTTCATACTGCTTCATACTGTATGTGACTTAATGGCCTGGTTTTGTCATCCGCATTTTGCTGTGATCTGTGAACACAAAAAGAAGTCTTTGTTTTTTGCAAGAACTACCCCTAGGAGGATTTGTGTTCCTTTTGATTTCTACGGTGTTAGCCCTGTTGCAGAAAAAAAGGAGATTGTACCCTCTTCTTGTGCTCTCATTCCCTCCTCTCTGCTTTGCATGTCCTAGTTAATCTACTGCCATGACTCATTTGGCATCATCTCATAGTGCAAATTCTGCACAGTTTCATGGACTTACAAATGCCAGTTGCCAAGGAGCTTATATAACCATTCAAAGATTAAAGAATTTTAGGGCTGGGCAAGTCCAGCTGCTGAAACTGGAAGTGGTTAAGTCATGCCATATTAAAGAGACAGAGCAAATCAGTTCATCTAGGACTTTCAACTGGACACCTCTGAGAATAACAGCTTGACAGCAATGACACAGCCATCTTCCTAGCTGTATTCCAGAAAGAGAAAAGGGACACCTTCAATGGTTAAGATGTTTGGCATGAGAAAACAGCAAGAAATGTAGCACAAAATACTTGAGCCAGATAAAGTGCGTTTTTCTCGTGAGAATTTTGCAGTTGTTCTTTCTTGTCTGTGCCTTTACTTTTCACAGAAGACAGGGAGGGCGTTTAATTATTATTGTTCTTTTGTTTTCTATTCTTGGCCTCCCTCTTTCCACCTGCCATTAACAATTTTGCCTTGCTTTACTGGCTTCTCTTTCTTTACTTATAGAAGGTTACATGAGGTCCTCCAACCTTGTCATAAACATTCGCATACAGTGGAAAGGAGTAGAAGGTACATCTAAATGCACAAAACAGACCCAGAAAAAGAGAGGTTTTTTACAGTCTTCTGTGAGAACAAGATATCTTTGAACTGAGTAATGCTTTAACTTTTAGTCCACTCTTTACTATTATTACAAGTGTTTGGCCTTTAGTACATAGCCTTTGAAATCATCCAGCCCAATATTTTTGGCTAATTTTGTTTTATTTCTCTCGGGGACTTTGTTTCTTAAGGAATAGTCCAGAGCCAGAGCGTCCACGGTAGAGTTATGCTGCCATAATAAAAGCGTCGTAAATTCTGGTACAGTTTGTGCTGGTAATACGTCTAGGAAAGAAAGGTTTTACATCTTTTTTGACTTTCAAATGTAACCATTATTTGAAAAAGTTAAGAGTTGGGCTTTCCCCCCCTCCAAAATACTTCTCTCTGGAATGTTACTCAGGGATTACACATAAAAGCTCACCCTGTAAAATATGTTGCGGATAATCTGCAGTAAGCGCAGCTTAGCAGCTAGAGATGATTATGTGGGTTAAATGACATTCCTTCTGCGGTGATGGAAACTCTGTCTACGCAGACATACTCAACAAAAGTTACCATGGCTTAGCTCCTCTCCTAAACTTCATGTGCATTTTCAAACTTTCCAAGAAGGTGAATTCAAGCTCCTTCATTGCTCTCTGCTGGAGTCCCAAGAAAATATCAGTGTGCTTTTTGTCATTTACAGCTGTCATTGCTTAGCTCTTGAACATGAGACTCTCTCATGACTGATGAAAGTTGTCTAGTTAAGAGTGGGTCAAAGACACGCTCCTGCTCTAGAAGGAGATGAGAAGGTTTCTGCAGTCTTTGTCATCTCTACTGCTTGTGATTTCTATCCAAAACCAGTGGGAAGTTTTCTGAAGGCAGTCCAGAAGCTGGCAATATGGACAGCTTACAACCAAACACTTGCTGCACTGCTATCACGGTGATACCAGGAAGGACTTAAAAAATTTAGAAGGGCAAAGAAAGCAGTTGGAAGGAAAAGAACATTAACCATTATTCCATTCTTCTAATATGTCCTCCTTTAAGTCATCATTTTCATGCAGTTTAACGGCTTGCGTTGGTATCCCTCAAAAGGAATCTGAGACAGAGTAAGCTTTTTAATGCAGTAGATGTGACACGTGCAGGCCAAGTTGCCTTTGTTGACATCAAATGCCAATTATGCTTGAGCTACCCTTTGCTTAAGGTACTTCGCTTACACGAAGAATTTTACTCATCATTGAGCAAATTTTGCTGTCATGATTGAGTAAATTTTATTCATGATAGAGTGAATTTTACTGTCACTCCGAATTTTACTGTCATGATTGGCATTGAAACTTTTCAAGGAAAGCTCTGGATAGCAATGTTTGTGTAAAAATAGTAGTTTATCTCCTGTATTTGTGTGAAGCAGGTAAGCCTTTTGCTGTCACCAGTGTTGCTTACCCTTTCATGTCATATCCCTCTTCATATCCATATTCTGCTGAAGGCTTATTAATCTGCTTTAAAATTGGCACGTGGAATAAGACTACTTTTCCTTTTTGAAAGCTAATGTCATTTGACCTAGTGACAGTAAATAATTCATTAATTGTAAGTCCCCAGCTAGCATCTTTTATGCATATTCTAACCTTCTAAAGAAGTAACAAAAACACTCTCCAATACTTGACTTTCTTAAGCACACAAAATGCTTCCCTCCTTTGCAGTTGGCATCTGGAAAATGAACCACATCTCTGCAGTATTTTAACGTGCACCATATTTAGCCAAGTAATTCAAAAGAAATAAAAAGCAGCCCCTTCAATTTGGAAATATTTTTGAATTGTTTTTGAATATACAAAACATACCCTTACCGTACGCATTGCATGCAGATTTAATCGTCGTGAAAGCAAACCCTATGTTTCTGTTGGGATAGCATGGTTTTCCAGTTTCCACAATTGTTCTTGGCACAGTTTTCTACTTATGTGACTGTTAGGACACTCGTAGGTACTTCTAAGGTACTGTAGTAAGCGGAGAAGGAGGAGAGGTTGTGCCTTATTTCTGGCTTCCTTTGGTTTTCTTTTTGGTTTTCTTCCTCTTGCTCTTTTTCATGTCACCTTTCTAGATACTGTGATTTAGATTTGCAGTTTACTAAGCTGTGTTTTCTGTCTGGAATTCTTTGAAATTCCCAGAGGAACCCCACCGGTAAATATGCATCTTTTTATGATTTGCTAGCTACATAGAAAATCTTCCTGCTGCTCTAAAATGCTTTTATTTGATATGCATTTTTATCACCATTCTAATGAAAAGAAAAGTTCCTCTATTCACTGCTTTTGTACTGGATTCAGTTCAATGTGCGCTAACGGTGCAAAAAAGTCCTGCTGGAGAAGGGATCTGCATACAAATTGACCAAGACATGTGCTACAAGGGTCTTGAAAAGGTTCAAAGTTTCTCTACCTTTCTGGCAGTCTGTCTTCACAGCAGGACTTGATGAGGGATTTTGCTGGCGTTTCTTTGACAGAAAGCAATAACAAAGCAAGCAAAATGGAGCAGCAAAAGAAGAATGGAGCAGCAAAAGGTACATTATCCCCTCTGTTATTATCATTGTCGAAACAGATTTTTTCACACCATGTTACATCAAATACCTTAGTAGAGCTAAAGACTAGAAAAACGCAGCTCTGTTCTGGTTCATTAAAAGCAAAGCCATCTGTGGACAGAAGTGCCCAGCATGATGCTGGGAACTCCTAGCTGGTTTCAGTAAGCTGTCTGGAGAACGGCATTTTCGCTGGGCTTTACTAGCGTGTCTGTAAGGAGAGGGAGTTTATGTGCAGCTTTGAGCCCTGAGAGTGCCATAGGCAAAGAGACCCATCGTGTAGCTCTCTGACCAGCCACAGCACACTGAGGCATGATGGATTACTCCCAGAGTTCACGTGGTAGAAAGGTTTTCTGCCCCCGTGAAGGACGACACATCCATTTGCTTGACTAGAGCCATTCTGTATGTTACAATGGTAACTTGAATTCATCAAGTTTGTGCTATTTGTACAATGGCAGTGAGCTTGGATTCTTAAGCTTCTCGTGTTTGACCTGTTTCCTGTTTCAGTAAATAGCAAAACTTCCAAGGACTGCAGCGACAAGAAGATGAAGCTGCTAGTGTATTTCAAATCTTTGCCTAATAAAATGGTGATTTTTGCACATATTCGCAATGGAAATTTACGGTACCGAAACACCAGCTCTGCTCAGAGCAATTCTGAAATTGACTTGAGCTCTTTTCTGTGTTTCTTAGCAGGTGAACTGAGATACTTCTAGCTTCCAAGGCAAGGCGTTTGACAGCAGCTTGAAAAAGGCCCAGGCTGTTGGATGAAAAGGTGAAAAAACTGAGGGAAATGGAGGGAAATTTCACTTCTGGTTTATGTCATAGATTCAGCCAGATGATCAACAAGCATTAGTTTTATGAGGTACCAGCGTAGTCTTTCACTCTTGCAGATCCCCAAAAGCTTAACCATCCAGCAGCTTCTTCCTTGCAACAAGTGCCACAGCCAAAAGCCAGGCCTGGCCGTCACCTTCTCCTCGCAGCCTACAAACTCTGCCAAACGTACCGGTGATTCTCACTTTCCTTCTCAGCTACATGGACAAGCACATCCTCTCCATGTCTCCGAGTCCTTAGTGAAACCAAACAGCGGTTCACCTTCAAACAGCTCAGTGTGCCAGGACAGAAAGATTTCACTGGCCTGTGAAATCTTGCTTTTTCCTTGCAGCCTTTTATTTTCAGAGCATACACCGAGGCATTGCACTTTGCTTCTCAGCTGAGTGCATTGCCATATTGCTGGAGTCCCACACGTCCATCTCCTTCTCGCACTAACTGCTTCTGTTGAAACATGCTGATGTGATGTGCTTTCCTGCTCAGCTATTCACACAGTCACATTCTATGTCCTGCTTGCAGTCTGAATCTAAAAGGAGACGTTTCTGACTATGTCTCACAGACACAGATGTACCAGGATGAAAAGGTTGCTTGGACCTTGCCACTTACGTTCGAAAACATCCATTCACTCCACAATCAAGAGACACCTTTCTTTGCTTTACATCCTGCAAACTTCACACAGACACACACACACACACACACACACACACACACACACACACACACACACACACACACGAGAGCTACGCACTTTCTTTCTTTCTTTCTTGGCTGCACACACTCACCTATTTCCCACCTTGACCTCTCTACCACTTCTCCTTCGGCCTTGCTGTGCATGGACATTTCCTGTTAAGATACCCATTGTGTTGCCTATCCCTCCCCCACATTGCCTTGCCTTTCCTACCCAATCTTGCATTTCTTGTCATTGCTGACAATTCCTTTCTTTTCCCTTGCCTTCCTGACCCATGCATGTCCTTCCCTTGCCCTTCATACCAAGCCAGTGCCTTGTATTGACTTGCTCACCTATCCTTCTTTTCCTTCCCATTTGTCCAGCTCCAATCTTTCATTTCCTTCTCCTTCTAGGACTCTTATTGCCTTGTCTCCCTCTCTTTTGTGTTGCCTGGCAAAGCCACCACTTGTCTGGCCTTGTCCTTGAACCCCTTCCTTGCCTTGCATTACCTTGCTCATCAGTCCCCCACCTGGAATTCACCACCTCTCTTTTTGTGGAATCTCTTCCACATGCATTGCCCTGCCTGCTTCTCCTAGGATTCTCCAGGCTTCCACTGGCTTTTTTTTCTCAAGGCCCCAGCGTTTCAGGAGCTTGTGAGAGGAAGCCTGGAGGAGGCCACGTGCAAGCACACCTATCTGTCCTGACAGCTTTCTTCTGACATCTATGCTTACATGTCTTGAATTTTGGACACAAAGTTCATCTTTCACCCTTGGGCTTCAGGGGCAGAATGACAGTTCTTTTGCATACAAAGGAAAGCAGGCAACTCAAGTGTCTTAGGTGCAGATTAAACATGACCCATGCAAGATCAAGGCTGGACAGAGCGGTCGGTCCGGGCCGCTTTTGTGTACCAGCAGTCTTTGAATGGACCTGCCACTTGCCTTGCTTTGGGCAACCAACCAGTTTCCTTGCCATGCCCTGCTAATTCTCCATTGCTTTGCATTCCCTTGCATACCCATGCCTCACATTTGACCTGCCTGCAGTTTTCCTGCAGGGCTTGGCCTTGCCTAGCCCTTCCGGTTACCATCACCTCCTATGCCCAGCCTTGCCTCTAACTTCTGGGACTTGTCTCACCTACCACTCCATTTGCTTTCCCCTCACGGCTTCAGTCTTGCCAACCTGTCCCTTGACTTGCCTACAATTGCCTACACTTGCTTTGCATTGCCTTACCTGCATGAAAGGCAAGGCAAAGAGTGGTAGACAAGGCAAAGCAAAGCCAGGAAGTTATTTGAAGGGCTAGGCAAGGCAGACATAGGCAAGCAAGCAAAGCTAGGGTAGGGTAGGCTAGGAAAACTAGGCATGGTACTGGAGGCAAGGCAAAGCCAAGTGACTTGGAGTGCCTTTCCTTGCTTGGGAAGTAAAAGATACGGTGGCAATGTTGGTAGGGCTGATGATAAGGTATCGTGGGAAGGTATAGTACAGCAAGACATTTCTGTCCTGGTCCTTTCTGTGTAGGAGCCATTGTTGGACAGAGTCAGTACCGGACGTGGTATGCAACTTTTGCTCTGTAAGTTCCTGAAGGAGAACAGCAATGCTTTCTCATGGGAAGGAAAGAACTTAGCCCCAGTGTTGGAGGTGCAGATAAGAAGCTGTGTCGTGCAGCTTAAGGGCGGCAGCAACTTTCTATCCTGGCATATTTGGTTTGGAAGCACTGACTCAATTTGTACAATCATGGAGTCGGTATCCATCTTTGGAAGGCAGTCTCCTTCCTGAAAGAATCCATTTGGCCTGTGTTTTCCACTTTCTCAAGGCAGCCTTCTTGAAATTCTGCCAGCACACTTCTTTTGGACAAGGTAAAGAGCTGCGCTGGGTCTTGGTGTGCAGCCTAGCTAGTGCCCCGCACAGGTAATGCCCAATAGCAGTGGTCTGACACCTTTGTAGAGGATCAGGCCCTGGATGCTTTGGATTTTGGAGGAGGGGATGCCATTTCTTTTGAGATGGGCTTCTAGTTCCTCCTCCCTTTGGCAAAGTTTGGGTGGCCACTTTGGGTGGTCTCAGTGAATTGAAAGGCTTTTCCCAATAGGCAGTTCTCTGGGTTAGAGTTGTTGAACTGTCAGTGGGAATGCAGAGGCCAGGCCAGGCCTCTGCAGGACAGGTTTTTGTCCCTTGTAGCTTTAGGGACTGTGTGAGCAGTCCCTGGTGCCATCCCATTTGGATCCTGACTCTGAGAGATTGAAGGCTTACGGTGGTACTTAGAGCTGAGAAGGAAAGTGGCGATAGCAGGGTGCATGTTTATAGTTTGATGGGTGCAATTGAAATTGTAGGCAGCAAAGAGCTTTCTCCACCAACAGTTTTGCGAGCTCAGCCGACATTTTCAAGTTTGTTACCAGGCTCTGTGAGAGAGAAAAAGTTTGTTAGGGCAGAAGATCTGGTGTCGGCCTTTGAGTGTGGGGCAAAGAAGAGTATCCACTTGGAAGGGGAAGATCGGTGAAATCCTTTTGTCCTGACACAGTTGATTGGAGAGCAGGGACGTTTCTGACTTGGCTGGGTCCTGGGGGTGGTTGTGAGCTGGGCTCGGTGCGTGTCCTGGTTTTGTGAGTTGACAATGCTGTGGTGTGGTTATTTAGAAGAGCGCTGACAGTGCCCAGGAAAAAGACAAGCACTTTTCTAGCCCAGCCCCGTTCGTGTGGGAGCAGTGTAGGGACAAGAGCTCCGCTGTGGATCCTGGCTCTCGGGTACTGACAGAATGGGATCCTGCATGTAGCAGAGAAGGAAAAAGAATCATTTCATTGTTGGCTGCACAGTTTAGAAGCTTCAAAATAAAAGGCAATTGCAGCATGGCCTCTTCATTTTAGAAAGTTTTCTGGGCCATCAGCTGCTCAACATGTAACTTGCACCCACTGAACTGCATTCAGCTTCCTGGAGATATGCACTTTCCCTCAAGATCTAGGTACCATCTTGCACTCTAACACTTGAAGATCCCAAACCGCTTCAAAATGTCCAGCGGCTGCTCTCAAAGAAAAAGTCCTACAACAAAAAGGCAGTGCTGGCCATAACGCTCCCTTTGCAGTCTGTCAACCAAACGAAACATACTAGCGATTCTCACGGACTTTCTCAATGATATATATACGTGCATCAGCACATTCTCTCAAAGTGACAGAGACTATCGCTACAGCCAAGCGTTTTCAGCTGCACTTCTGACTGACAGATGTGCCAGGACAGAAGGCATTTGCCAACCTACCCTCTTTCCTGTGCAACCTGACATTGGCAGCGCAAATATTTTCACATTCTTTCATTGTGGACATGTCCAAAGCAGCTAAAGATCACACAGGTGGAAGTGTCAAGACAGAAGATGTTCTCAAAGTAACTCCTTTTTTTTCTAAACAGCTTTTAAACTGCACACAATGCTTTGTATCTTCTTTCCCACATAGACCTGCCCTCACTTTTTCACACTCACATCTTTGTTGCAAACATCCAGCAGCTGTTTGCGTAGAAAAAGGCTCTAGAAATAAAAGCGAGACTTGGGCTGCACCTTCTGCCTGCCCTGTGTAAGCCACATCAAACTCACCAGTGCGCTCTGTCCTTCCCTTTTCCGCTGCAACTACCATTGTGTTCTCTGGATCTCGGAACCTAAAGGTAGGCACATTTGTTTCCACAGAAGGGCCATAGGTAGCAGCACAAATAGCTCTCACTGAACTTTAATCTTTACCACTGCCACCATGAGTTTGGTTGGTAGGCCAGTAGGAGTCATGCTCCTTTTACAGCTGGTATGCGGCAGCCGCCAGCCCAGTGCTCTTCGACTCTTGTAACCAATCCTGCTTTTACTCTCCCGGAGGGGATTAGGCATCTGTTTCTCACACAGATCATTGTGGCAGCAGCCAACGGCTCTAGTGCACTGCTTCTGCCAAAAGACACTGGGGCCAGACATTTACCTTCTCAGCACTACGTAGCCCCGTACTCTGCATCTCTTGTCGTCCAGATCATACCGCAAAGCGTTTCACAGAGAAAAAATGTGCCAGGACAACAAGCTTGGCTGAAGTGTACCCCTGAAACTGGTGGAAGTTTGTATTTGCACCACATTCAAGGGGCAGTCCTCTTTCCTATACAACCTGCAAACTGCTGTCTGTTCGCAGTGCCCTCTGCCCGCTCCTTCTTACCTTGAAGTACCATGCCAAAGAGGGCTCTGTGCTGAGGTCTCAGAAGAAGAGGGAAGCATATGTGTTTGTAAAGTGGACTGTCTGTTAGTCACTTCCCTCTTCAAAGCAGCGTGTTCCATGCCAAGCAGACAACAAAGCAACAAAGGATGAGTGTGACTCTGCATTCAAATCCTGCAATGTTCCCAGAAGTGAATTTCTCTCTTCTATAGGACTGACTTGTATGAAGTGGCGTGGTTGTTTCCTTCCATTAGAAGGGAAACTCATCTAGCCAGGCTTCATCACCCCCTGTATCTTTTGGGGTAGTTCTTGGAAGAAAATAGAGAGCAACTTTTCCACTCCACATGATTCATGTTTCATTCTCTTCCTTCTGTACTTCAGGGAACAAGCTATCAATTCCCTACTCTTTCTATGAAAAGGCATGAAGCTATTAATTAAATTCCCATAGATATAATAAGGAATCAAAGTCTTTTATGCCTGCAAGCAGGCCCTTATGGTATGAAAAGTATGGATTGTCAGGGGTGGAAGAAGATCTGCATGAAAAAGGAGAAAGCCCAGAAGCATGCAGGGATTTTCAGGTATGAAAGGGAAAACGACATTAAATTGTCAAGGGAAAGAAATTGAAAGAGGGAGGAGGGAGAAGGGAGGAGAAGGAGGCAAATGCTGCCTTTGAGGCAGCTGACACAAGGACCGTCGGCCTCATGAGCAAACAAGAAAACCAAATGAAACTTCACAGCAATCTCATCCACAACTTAGTGGACAAATGTGCAAACCCATTTCTTCATTTATTATGTGTCTAATATATATAGAGATGTTCTTCATTCTGACCGAATTTTCAGGGAGCAAGCTAGTGTAAGGCACCTGGAACCAATGGTGTATTGGAAATGGCCAACATGCAGAACACGCTCCATCCTGAACGCTACCACAGCAGAATCACAGGATCATAGAATGGCCGGGGTAGACAAAGACCTTAAAGGCCATCTAGTTCTCTGACATGGGCGGGGACACCTTTTACTTGCTCAGGTTGCTCAGAGCCCCATCCAGCCTGGCCTTGAACACCAGGTTGGGGTGTCCATAACTTCTCCAGGCTGTCTGTGCCAGTGCTTCACCACCCTCACAGGGAAGAATTTCTTCCGAGTATCTAATTTCAACCTGCCCTCTTTCATTTTGAAGCCATTGCCCATTGTCCTGTCTCCAGAGTTCCTAATGAAGAGTCCCTCTCCTGCTTCCCTTCAGATATTGGAAGGTGTTGTGAGGTCTCCATGCAACCTTCTCTTCACCAGGCTAAACAGCCCTCATTCTCTCAGCCTGTGTGTCATGGCTTGACACTGGGACAATGCCAGTGCCCCCATGAGTATACTCTCTCCCTGGTTTCTGCTGTGAGATGTGACCAGGAATAAGCAAAGCAGGCTCCCACTTAGGGGAAAAAAAAAATTATTAACTAAACTACAAGGGAAAGGAAAAAAAAAAAAAAAGAAACACACAAGGAAAATGAAAACTTCACAAATACATCTCCTCCTCCTCCTCCCCAAATTCCCAATACAATACATCCCCCAAATCATCGACTCTCGGTCCAGCACCACCCTTCAGAATACTCAATCCTCAGTTCATCAAGAGGACAAGGAGTCCTTCTTGTGCCAGTGGTGACCTATTCCTTTCATGTCCAGTGCTCTCACCACTGAACACAGACCAGAGCTGCTTCTAGGGTCGACTTTTAAGGATGCTTCATCCCACTGCAAAAAGGCACAGTCTCAATTTTGGGACATCTGTCCCCCCCATATTTTTCACCCCCTGGGGCCGAGGGGTACCCACACCGAACCCTCTTGATCCTGAGGCATTGCCTCCCCCTAGAATGCAGTCCCTGTATCACAAGGAAACATGGCTCTGTCCATGGCTACACACAAAGAGTCCAGCATAAGCTACTCCATCATCTCTTCCACCTGCGTTCTTCTCTATTTCTCTCGTGGCCCATTTCCTCTTATCTCCTCTATATCTCTCTTCTCATTCAACTCCAGGAGGATTAGCATTTGTAAGGTTTCCATCATCCAAGAAAAGGGTTAAAAATCTGAGGCTCTGTCTGTCCAGAACTCCCATGGCTGCCCTGCCAGGCCCCTTCTTGCACTCCCCTCTTCTCCTTCTCGGCCGGCCAAGAACAGGCACCAGCTCTCTCTCTGTCTCTCCTGCGGTGGGGGGGGGGGGGGGCTGCCCAATGCCTCTCAGCCACCCTTCCATCCTGCAGGGGCCTTCACCTCCCTTCTGGCCAGGGGCCCAGCCTACCTCACCGGGCTGGGTGGCTTCCCCTGCCCCGCCCAGCCCGCAGCCAGGCAGGGGAGATCTGAACCTTTCCCTGACCGGAACCCAAGAGAGCCTCCCAGGGGAGAGCCCTGCTTTTAACCCTGTGTTCTCAGAGGTGCATCCAATGTCCCAATGGCCACCTTAGGTGCCAATATTAAAATCTGAACATCCATTGGCCTAACCACAGCATCCCAGAAAACACATTTCCTGTCAAACCACCACACTGTGGGATATGCTCTTGTCCTGAATACTGAACTGCAGTATTGTCTGATGATTTTTTGAATCCTTTGAAGGCATTTTGAATTCTTTTTCAGCCTTAAATTAGACTAAATAGCTTTGATTTGTGGGTATTGAGCAACAGAAATCACTGCCCTGGCTTGCCTTTTTTACAGCTCCTTTCCGTGGGAGACTCGCTGCAAACGTCACAGCTGGTGAGACAGTGGGCACACCATCATTCTGAAAGAGCTTTGCACAGTAAACATAGAGGAGGATTAAATATTGAAATGCAGATGACAGGAGCTGCCCAATGGACTCTGCTGGTGGAAATCAAATACTAGTCTAGTATTTTGAATGCAAATAATTCCTCCCAATGAGGCCAGACAGGCTTGTTTGCCTTTGAATCTGAGCATGTGGACAGTAGTGGATGGTCTACAGGTTGAAAACAGTGTAGATACTTCTCCTTTTTTTCAATAGTGGCTCAGAAACTGAAAAGGCAGCTACAAAATGGTAAATACATCCCTACAGATTCAAAAATGGTTGTTCTTAATTTGCATCTCCACCATAACAACAAATTGTTAGAACTAAAATACAGATGGGAATTTTATAGCTTCTCAGAAATGAAGCAGGAATTGGCCAATGGGCCTTCTCAGAAATGAAGCAGGAATTGGCCAATGGGCCTTAGCAGTAGCTACAAGTTTTTCAGCATGAGGCATCTCAAAAGTGTTTTAACCGTACAGAACTTTTCTGTACTTTTGGCCTTTTATCTCAAGGATGAATCAAAAAAAAAAAAAAAAGGAAAAAAAAACCCAAGAAAAATAAAAAAAGAACAAACCCTACCAAATATATATATATATATATAACATGACTAAGATAATAAGCACAATCAGTAACATATATAGAAAAAGAACCCATGGTTTTTAACTTTCAACCTTGTCTTCTCAACACACTCTCGAAAATGGAGTTGTTTCCCTATCTGCCTTGAAACATTTTGGAGCAAAAAACACTCTAAGGTCCTGATAGGTGTTTTGGTCAAAAATCCCTTCTTCTGGTTTTCTGTCCATAAGCAGAGTAATGGAGGGGAAAACTGGTAGCTGGCCAAAGGAGGTAGGAAGAGTGATCATCATCCACAACACTGGGGCTAAAGAAATTTCCACAGAAAATTACCTGCCTTATTACTTCTTCATGTGTTGGGTTGAAAGCTCAGAATCTGTTTCCATGTTTCCCATCCCTCGAATGTTCTATTTCACAGAATTCGAGCCCCTCAAACTTCAGTCCTGCCAGAACAGCCCGCCATGTGCTGTCATAGGGGATCTGCTGATGCCCACTGACTCTTACCAGTCTAGTGCTTGTCACTGTTGCAGATCAAGAACTACTGAATAGCTCTGATTAATGCTCTTAGAGTGGTTGAAAACAAGGAAAGAATGACTAGACATTTGTATGATCAAATCCCCTGATGGAATAAAAACATACCAGGACAACAAGCTTAATAAATGTATTCATTGTCATAAGAAGGGAGATGAAGGGTCCAAAAGATTACTTGCATACTTACTGTTCTAAATCCCTTGTTATCTGGTAAATTGCAAAGGATGCCCGGCTTTCACCAAAATGCAAATCAGATTAAAATGTGAAGCCTTACACTTTACTGGATAGAAAACTTCATCGTCCATTTTTAAATCTTAGAGATTGCGATGTTGTCCTGGTTTAGGGCAAATTTGGAGGAGAATTTCCAAATTAGGGCCCCTCCCCCCAACTGGTTCGGGAAGGATTCCTCAGAGAGAAGTGGAACGAACCTGTTCATTTAATAGGCACAGCACCCCCCAGCACGCAAAAGGAACAATTCTGGATGACAGCACTCTGAAAAAGATGACAAATTCAGAAAGTCTCTCTTGGGGGGGTGGTCACTTTGTTCTCAGTCCCTCCGGCGCTGGGCCAGCTGCTGCAGGCCACAAGGTGCAAACTCTCGGTGTTTCCCAGGTCCCAGTCCGGAGCAGGTTCAAAATGGTCAGGAAGACCTGAAGGAGAAACGGTCCAGGAAAAATTTGGACAGTTTAGCTAAACTAGCTAATGAGCAAAAGCAAGCAGAAGCGAAGCAAGCAAGAGTGAGAGAGAGCAAAGCCAAAAGCAAAAGCAGAAAAAGCAAAAGCTGCAGTCTCTGTGTCCCGCCAGGTTGATAAGAAAACCAAAACAAAACATTCCCTCTTCAGAGCCAGTCTTAAAGGTACAGAACATAATATCCAACATTCACAGAACACATGAATGGGGATACAAGCATCATAACGTCACCCTAGGACAGATGTATTTCCTATTAATACCTTAATATTAATAAGGTTTAGAGCTGGAATTCAGAGGGAAATGAAAGCTATTTTGAATTCATTCTATTCAATCATCTTGTCTGGACTGTCTCTTCCTGCTTTTCACTTCTGAAACTCTGTATGAAAGGCATAGAGTTCTGGATTAATTCTTTTCAGTTTCCCCTGTTATTCTTAACAGTTTCCCCTGTTATTCTTCTTTAAAGGCAAACCTGGAAAAATCCACACTTTCTTTCCCAACCACTTCTAAAATTCCATTGAGAAGCAAAAAACCCCATCAAACAACTAAATCTCTGCTCCAATTTGTAGGAAAAATCCCCATGCCATTAACTGCTTTCCTAACATTTTCTTTCTCTTGTATTAATATGGCAACCTTTTCTTGCTTTTATAGATTAGAACCAAATTCTTAAAGCTATAAGGAATCACAGGTTTACTGTAGCTGATTCTGAGATACAGTAGTCCAGCAAGGAGTTCAGACCTCAAAAGAAGAGTCTGTACAACAAGATTCAGCACAACGTTGAGACATATTAGCTATTTTTCAAGAAAAGCCGCCAAAATGAAACTGCTTAGACTTCTATACTATCATGGGTCCCTGCTTCCAGAACCTGACCTAAGTTGCTGGAAACTAGCTGCAATATTACTGCAAACAATGCTGTGAATGTAGGACATTGTTATTCTTCTCTTCCATTGAAAACCACAAGTGGAGTTGCGTCATTTTCTTAAAAATTCTCTATTTCCTTCCAAACTGCTAAAATAATGATAAATCAAGTGTTCTGTTCATACAGTTTAAATCTAATAATGTTCAAAATGAAAAAAAAAAAAAATTCATTCAGATATGGTCTGCAATAATACAGCCGAGACAAGATGAACCAGTCTGGCCTACAAAATAAAGTGAAGCAGAATTTGGGAATTTGGAACACCTTACGATGTAATATTTAAAGAAAAAAAAGAAATAAAATGTAACCTACCCAAACTCAATCAGTGATGCACCGACAGAGAAAAAAGAACTAATTACTACTAATATTTCTTTCATTCTCAGACAAGAAGTTAAATGATCCTCTTGAATGCGTGGAAGATTGTTGCGAAAGACAGCAGCCTTCTTCTTTACAACATATTCTTCAGAACTCCAGGAGACAAATCATTAGAGCTATGAGGCTCTTTCTCTCTGTAAAACTTCCAGAGCATAGCCAAGATTATATTCCTTTAGAGATCCTCACCGCCCTGGGAGACTGGTGGATAGTCTACAGCTCCAGTACATCAGCCAGACGCTCTGCCTTATTTAGCATGGCTACTGCAGCAAGGACATCATCTCTACTGGCTTTCTATCCAAAATATATGCAAGGCACAACAAAGAATATACCCAAAACACTGAGCACAGCTTATGGCCTTCAAAACAAAAATCTCACCATAGCAATACTGGATCTTCTGATCCAAACCATCAGGAAACATTTCTTTAGAGGCGAAAAAAGCTCCTGTTGATTGTACAAAAAATAGTGATGTAAACCAGAGTTGCATGACCCAATATTTCTATTGAACTGGAACTATTTTGATCAATATTATGGATCCATTTCTTTTCAGGGCATTTGGTAAAAAATGTAAAGTATAGTTTAAAAGGAATTATTGGATGCGTACTAAGTACTAGGGATTAGTTAAGGTGTTGGTTTTGCATGGCTTGGTTTTTGGTGGGGAGGGAAGAAGCCAGCCACAGAAGTGAATCTTTTGTGAAAAGCTCCTAGAAGCTTCCTCCATGCCTGGCAAAGTGAATCCCTGCTTGGCACTAAGAACAGACATGCTGCTAAGCCAATTAGACAAGCAGTAATATATTTAAGAAGGAAATCAAAACTGCAGCCAGTTAACTTTTAAGTTTGCTAATTTTTTGGTTGGCACCTCTTCTGGTTTGAAAGCAAAAGCAGCAAGAGATGCTGTCGCTGTTGCAGTGTGTGTTTTTGATTGCAATGCAGTTTGAGTAGTCAGTTTTAGAATACTTCCGGTTTTGTGCTGTTGTAGCATATTTTATTATTAATGGATTGTTCCTTTCCCCCCGTGGTGTTAGTTTTTGCCCTAGTTGTCCATCTCCCCAAAGACCTGCCCTTTTGTTCCCTTTTCCTCCTCCACTGAATGTCAATCCCTCCCCAAGCCTGCCCCTTTCTCTAGAAACTTCCCTATCAATTTTATAGTCTTCAAAACCCCATTGGTTTGTTTAAGTTATTCTCCTCCCCTGTAGTCCCCTATTGGTTTAAACATTGTATTCCCCGCCTTGTGGTCCACCCCCAGTTGCTCCCAGTGTGTTAAAGATTGTATCCTCCTCTGGGACCTCTCCCCATTTCTAAGTTGATGTATGCATTTGAGTCAGTGTCTTTCTGTCCCTGGCCCTCCAGGGAAGAAACTCCTTTGGAAAACATACAGAAGACCTCTCCCTGTTCCTTGTCCCTGCCCTCGGTGCAGTCCTATCCCCAATGCAGTCCACCTGTGCCATAGAGCAGCTGTGCCCTACAGCTGCACCCTGGATTCGACAGCTTTCTGGGGGCAGCCCACTCTGGCTGTTGGTGTCAGGAGCTAGTCGGTCTGAAGAAATCCAGCATGGCAGCAAGACTCCAAGTCAGAAATACAATTTATTAGGAAAAGGGGAAAAACCAAATACATGCAATAATACAAAAGAAAAACCACGGACAGAATACGACCTGTCACCCTGCTAGTTAGGGTGGTGGCAGCAGTCCGGATGAAATGGTCTTGTTGAAGTGGTGATCCTGTAGAAACCATCTGGTAGCTCTTGTCCTCTGAAGACCAGTGGGTGAGGGTGGCCGTTCTTCTAGGAAGCCAGTGGAAAGACTGCTTGTGGTGTCCCAAAACTCAGATTCTATCCAGCTGGGGATGCTTAGCTCCTGCCCCCTGGGCAGAGCATCTTGCAATGGGCTCAAATTGTTCTGAGTCATGCAGTGGTTCCTTGATTACCCTTTAAACAGAAATGGCTCCTGGAGGGAGTCATCTCTGAGTCATGTGGCAAGACATGGATGGCCCCGTTAAGAGATAAGGAGATAAGGAAAAAACGATGCCCCTCCCGGTTTCAGCAGCTCTTGAGGTTGGGAGCAGAATACATTTTTATATTGTAGCCTAGGACAATACAGGATGAATGCTTTTGCATTTGCAGGAGGTTTGTGTGGATTTGAAAAGCATCCTTATAGCAGAGGCACAAAAGTATTCTCATACCCTTTTAAATCATCTTCAAACCAAGCAATTCTCACAAGAAGGTAACGCATGAATGACTTGCAAGTGAGTTGAAGAAACACGGCAAAGATAAGTAGTGTTCAACTGCAGAGAATCGTTTAGGGACACCATACCTTTATATACCTTTATATTTTAAATCAGGAAGCATGGATGGACCGTTTTTTTCCCCTTAGTTGACTACAGAACCAGCGGTCCCTTGCGGGAGGGTGTTTGGATTCAAGATGACACTGGCAGCTAAGAGCATGGCTACATAGAAGGTGCTACTTTTAGACCAGAACATTCAACTACTTAAAGGCAGATAGGAGAATAGCTGACTAGTGACAGCTCTGAGCAGAAGAGCCTGTGGCTTATCCTGTGGGAACAATAGTAAGACATTTCAATTGAAAAACCCCATTCATTTCCAAGGACCAAACATCAGTAAAAATAAAAGGTCAAGTAAAGACACCCTAGTGCTCTTCTTATCAGAAGCATGTTCCTCCATATGAGAGCATTTAGGAAAGGACAGTCCATTCATAAAGAAAGGTGTGCCAGTTAGAAAACCTGTAGAACAATACAAGACAAACTCACACAATATACATCCTCAAATGCAAAATGAAGAAATAATCATTTCAAGCTTCCGTGGAATTAATTGCATTTTATTTGTTCTTTTCATTTCAGCTGCTATCAAGTTATTTTTTAAGACTGAATTTTATGAATTCAGCAAAGCTCTCTTTTTGAATGTCTGCATACCCCTATAAAACACTGAGGTGACAAAGAGAACGGCAGTGGAAGGAAACCTGGTCCACCTCCCCCTCCTTGAAGCTTTAGGCCAGCGAGTGATTAGAATTTAGTCACTTCATTTGCTTTACCAAGAGAGAATGTTTTCTAGCCTTTATCTTTCCTTTTGGAGCTGATTCACTTTGTAGTCATAAATTCTTGACTCAGTTGGTGAGAAACAATGGCATTACAGCCGTGGATGTTAAAGTGCACTGGTGGGAAATGAAGTTTTCATCTTCAGGTCCTTGCTTCAGTAAATCTTCCAAATTCATCAGAAAGAAAGTTCCCAGACCAGTAATCCCCACTCAGATGACCTAATTCAAATAGTCTGTAGGCATAAGAGGCATCAAGCAGGTGCTGTCATCTGTTAGGGGAATACCCAGCCAGTACATGATTGTCTAGTTAGGCGGCAACAATTTTGGAAATAATTTAGTTTTTTTGTATTGCAAGTGAATGGTCAATACATTTTATTAGTGGATACGGGTAAAAGAATGTCTTCTGCATCCTTTCAGAGGGGAAGCTTCCCTAGATCTAAAGCTGCTCAGCTCCACGATAGGATGCTTTGTCTGAAAAGGGAACTCAAGTCTTTGTCCTTTTGGATTGCTTCCATAGTTTTTCACTCACTCTTCAGGTACCTGTTAATACGTTCTCTTATCCCTTGCAAACTTTTATGGGCATAGTCACTGAATTGGTACATATTCCATGAAGTCCACAGGCCCTGTTGAGATGCAGCCACAGGTCTCAAGGGTGTTAGCAGATGTTATTCTGAGGCCACTCCTAATGATGTTTGATGGATCATAGTGACTGAGGAAAGTGCCCAAAGACTGGATGAAAGCAAATGTCACCCATCTTGGAAAAAGGCGACTAGGAGGACTTGGAAAAGTACAAGCCAGCCAGCCAGCGTCATTTTTATCCCCAGGAAGTTGATGGAGCAGCTATTGCTGGAAAGCATTGCCAGGCACATGAAGGAGGACAAAATAACATAGTCAGCATGGATTTACCAGGGGAACTTCATGCTGAACAACTTTTTAAACTCCTCTGATGAATCAACTTGCCCGGTAGATGAAGGGAATATTGTCTGCCTGGGCTTCAGGAAGGTTTTTGACATTTCTCTAGGTGGCAGCACACATACATCCCAGAGGGAATAGTGCAAAGAGGAGGGAACCAGTGTCTTTTCAAGGATGCTCAGTGAAAAGACAAGAGGCAGTAGGCACACACTGAAATACAGGAGATTGCCTCTGCACATCAGCAAATGATTTTTTACTGTGAGGGCGACTGAACCACGGCACAGACTGCCCAGAAAGATTGTGGAGCCTGGATCTTTGAAGACATGAAAAGTACACCCAGATATAATCCTGGGCAAGAGGCTCTAGGTAGCCTGGTTTAAGCAGGGGGGTTGGACCTGGTGAGCCCCACTGACGCCTTCCACTCTCGTTCATTCTGTGCTAGTGAATTCTCTTAGAGATGCATTTCAAGCACTGGCATGACAAAGATCTGTGCAGAGAGAGATCCAAATGGACATGGGATCTAAGTTCCTTAAGTAGTGCTCAAGAAGAATGCAAAACTCTGGGATAAGTGTCTCTTCCATAACTTAATCCCTTTCATGGGAAAATTCCCCAGCTATAGAAAGATCTTCTGATAGGCATGCTTAAGACTGACACTGGCTGAGCAAATTTCTCCCTATGTGTGTTTAAGACCAGTTAGGATCTTCACCAATAGTGTTGTCAACATAGTCACAGAATGTATATTGTTAAGAAGGGACAACTTACATCAGAATGGCAAATATTGGTCCACAAAATGTATTAATGTATGGGAACTATCTACTTGGGTTGAAAATAAAAAGAAAGAGTTAGTCTTTATTTATCAATTTCATCCCAATATTGATAAGGTAAGAAAAAGACCTTAGTCCTTAACCTTCTTAACTCAAACAAAGATTTTTAAAAATTCCTTGTAAAAAATGTATCCTAATTATCAGACTATGAAACAATTTTAGTTGGGAAAAAAGTTCCAAAATTGTGTAGATAGTGGTAAAGAAGCCAAGAAAATAGGTAAGAAACAAAAAGAGAGCAAAAGAGTCAGCTTCAGTCTGCAAGCTCGTTCTAGAAGTAATCTGCTAGAAAAAGGAACCCCCAGTTGAATTTCCAATGTATTCATGCACTTGATTCAGTAACTAGTCAATGTAAAAACCAATCCTTTTGTACGACTTCTCCCAGCAACAAAAACTCCAGCAGCTTGACACCACCATCATGCCTGTCCCAGATGTACTTTAAAAGAAATGATCCTTTCTTGAAACTCTGTTTGCATAAAAGTTGCAAGACATTGGAGGGATTCTCCACATTCTCATTTCTCCGTGTGGCTTGAAAGTATATTTGATAAAATATGCAACAAAGCATATGATTTATAAGGTAGGGTAAAATGGATGATTTGGGAATTGATCTCTTGTTGATATTAAACTTCATATCCACTCTCTGTGAAGTTTCTAAAACAAATGATGGAGCTGAGGCATGAATCTGCCACAACAAGTGTTGAGCAAACATACACACTCCCCTTCACATGCCCCCCTTCCACACACACCTAGGCCCACGCAGAGGTCAGCATAGCAGATGATGAACACCTTGGAAAAGACCGAAATGCTAAATACCTCTCTTTGTGGGCAAAATAGCTGGTGCAACAATTCAAATATCTGGTGTAAAAATTCTGTTTAATATCTACTTCCTATTTAAAACACAGCTTTTCATTTAATTATATGTAGGGAATATTTTCATATTATTTGTTTCTTTACAATTACTTCATTCTCATGTGTTGTATGTCTAGGAATATTTTCTTCTAAAGATAGAAAAAAATAGATAATATCTTTTCAGAAGAAAACATTGGTTTATACAATTTTAAACCATCATGATATGGAAGAATTCTTTTGTCCCTCACTAAGGTGGAAGAACTATTTGGATCACAGATCATTTACAATGAAATACTTTACCTTTTTAAGATGCTTTCAGTCAATTTTATATCCTCATTGCTTATTCATTGTAAACAGTAATTTTTCAGTGAAGGGAAAGTGTGTGGTATATCTGCATTATGTTCAAACCCAATTCCTACTAAAGGCCAGGCTGAACCCCAGTAAATAATGTCCTGAATGATATTTTGCCGCCTTCTTTGGCACTTCATGAAATCCTAACATGAGGAAGTGTGGAAATACAGAGATTTTGTCCCATGTAGAAACCCATCCCATGTATTTTATGCTGTAATTCTTCTCTCTTTTAAAATTTGCTATCTTCTGCATAGTTTTCATTAACCTGTTACAGTAGTGAAAATCACAGATCAAGGTAATTTTGTAACACTTTGATTTTACCCCAAGAGCTGAGGGAAAACTTGCTCCTATACTTCAATCTGAGTTTCTTCTAGATTCAAACTTTGTTTCTCTACCATCAAGAGTCTCCTGTGTTGCTGCTCAAAGCCCCATCCAACCTGACCTTGAATACTTTCAGGGATGGGACACCCACTACTTCTCTGGGCAACCTGTTCCAGTGTTCCATCACCCCCACAGTAAAAAATGTCTTCCTTTCATCTAATATGTGTCAGAAGTATTAAATCTAGGCATATAAACTTTGAGGAAAGGTTTGAAATTCTTTTGATTTGAATCACATTTTATATGAATACTGACTTACAGGTGACTAAAATATGTTGATGGGCATTTGAGCTGACACTTTTTGAAAAGGTGCATGGAATTTAAAATTAAAACCAGCACCATTAAAAGCTTTGTGCCGTTTTCTTTTTCCTCTGGTATTCAAAATTGCATATATCAAATATCTGTGCTTCATACAAAGCTCTTAGACACTCTCAGAAAAAAGCTTTTCTTTCAGACTAAGTTGCAGTTTACGTAGAACACTAGTACTAGTGACGGTTTTTCTGGGCATAGGGGGAACACCTTCTCATTGGATTTGTGTGCAGAATGCATTTATCCAAACTGGAAAATTGATCCCAGCTGTGTTCTAGTCATCATTCTTACTGCATCAGGCCTGAAGATTCTGTGAAAAGTAGCCTGTGGACCTTGAACATAGCTCATGTGAAACAGATGAGAGGCGATGGAGAAGTTGAGGGAGAGAATAAAGAGCATATGGCCCAGTACAGACTAACAATTGTTTGGCACCCTTTAAAGGCTGTGTTTGACAAGCAGGGGCTGAAGCAGGTCTGCAAAATATCCGGGAGATCAAAATCCATTGAAGCAAATTGCCCTGGCCAGTCACCTTGCTGCCGATAATTCCCTCTCCATACCAGCTGATCAGGCCTAACAATGCTGCTGCAGAAGTATTGTGAAAAAGGTAGGCATATTTTCACAGATGCAGGGGAAAATCCCCTTGGATGATGATTCCAAGGGATTACTTGATGGAGCAAGTTATGTACCCTTATCTACCGTGCAATATCTAAGTTGGTGAGTTCACTATCTGTCAGCATCACTTTAGAAAATAAATGTTTGATGCACAAAAAAATATTTCATATGTCCTGTCTACCTGCTTCATTTCAACCAATGAATAGGCTACGTTCCATCAGCAAAGGGTTTATGATCCTATGTTTCTTTAAACTGTGGTAATTCTTTATTTTTTTCTAAATCAGACACTGTCTATTCATAAGATTCAGATGTCCATGGCAGGAGTGTAATTAAATTCACATGTTAAAAAATAACCTTCTTCTTGTTATCTTTTTTTAAATTACTGACATGTAACATCAGTCTGAGAGCTGAAGAAAACCCCTTCATTTGCTGTTTGCCAAGTATCATCTATGTGATACAAATTCTGCTTGAGAAATCACACCCGTGGATTGCCATGTAGCACTACTAGTAATGCTTTCACAACCTTTTCTTCATCATTAGGTCTTTTGGTGAAGTGAATGATTAGAACATAAGCAAGGGCATTTGTTCAAGATGCTCCAGAAAGAGCTGTGGTCTGTTCTCTTCTTTGCTGCCTATGTTAGCACTGAGCTGCAAAAAATGAAAGATTACTAGGAAAAGTGTTACTTTCAGTCTAAACTTGTAAATGATGTTTGGAATACCCTGTTAAATGACAAGGTGCTCTTTTAAAATATGGCATCTTAAGGGAAAATGTCAGCTTTAAAAAGGTTTTGAGACAGTTGCTTCTGGAAAAAAAAAAAAAAAAAAACAACAAAAGAATTGGAGGCATCTAAGGTCTTTAGCATACTATTTTGAAGATTGATTCAAACCACAGTTTCTTCATATAGGAAGAGCAGAGGACCATAGATGCAACCCATTTGAAAATGGATTTCTATATGTTTCTGGTTGGGATTACCAGACATCATTTCTTGTGAAGTCGAGGGACTGCAGTTAGCACTCCAATAATTTCCTTCCCTGAAATTCAACTGCATTTGCTCCTTTTTCCAGAGTCCCCATTTATTAGTGAAGGTATGCTCTATCTATGCATTAGAATATTCCATTAGAGTGTGTGACTCATACTTGCTAGTTAAAATTAGCTGGAACGGAATGGATAGTTACAGTTGCTTGTATACAATAGTCTTATTTTGGCAAGTTTTCTTTAGACAATGTTGAAGCAGCACTAGCAAATAGGAAGTACAGCTTGCAGCAGGGAAGGACACTCTTCTGCTTTCTCAAGTTTCCTGTAGTAAATAGACGCCAAAAGGCTTTTCCTAGTACTACTACTGTCTTGTAGGAATACTTGATCTAATCCTATCTTTGATCAAATTACGAATGGGTTACTTTTCTACAAGGCAGAACATTTTTCTTTTAATAATATGTATTTTGTAAGGTGGAAACATGAACTTGTGCACCAGTCACGTGGAATGTACTCCTTATTAAGTTTCACAACCTTCTTTAGAAAATATTGACTGTGTGTAACTTCAAAAGAAGAATTCTGGGCATCTTCATTCTATTGATGTAATTGTTTTTCTGCCATGCTGGTATTGTTTTTCTATCATTTTTACCAACAGAAATATTTTTCCCTGACACCTATGGAAAAGACCTATGTTTACTCAACAGTGCGGCATCAGTACATTGTTTAGAATGATTTCAACATGGTCCCAAACATATCGGACAGCTAGACAGCAGAGGTTAGCAACAGGGAATGGGAATAACTTCTGAACCGTTTCAGTAGATTTCCCAGGAAGGGAAAATTGCTTTTCTGCCACTGCAAATTTTCCCAGAGATTTTGTCTGGTTAAGAGTTGCATCAAAAGAGTATTTTTGCACAAACCTTGGGGCAAGCTCTGTCTCCGATTTACTAGTGAATGCAAAGAGGGTGAAAGTGCTGCTTCAAAGCCCTCTGTGTGCTTTCTGTACCAAGAGGGGGGGTGACCCCAGAAATAAGTTTTGATCTCTCTTCAGAACACAAGGCATGTCATCACCTCATTCATCTTCTTCTGGGACTCATAGCATCTTAAGACTAAGAAGCTCTCTTGCTTGCTGAAGTGCGTTCAGCAAAAAAACCTTGTCTCATCAGCAAATTTGAACACAACTACAGTCGAGTCAATTCCAATGCTGGCAGGGCAATACTCTACCCCACTAGTAACACGCCACTATTAGAAGACTGTGTAAAACTATTTTTGTACAAAGTAATCGGAGGGAAAAATAGAATTGGGAAGAACTGCACATTGTTCTGGAAAAAAGTCTCCTGCCTCAGTCTTACAGACATCATTTGCTGGTATCATTTTTAATAGTTGGGGCTTTTTAAATTTTGTAGAAGAAAAAATATTACTGCACCTTTATGTTTCCTTAATAGAAGTACAGCCATTTCTTAATAGATTAGAAGTAAGCCATTTGAATATGTACAAATGGTCTTTTCAAATACATATGCTATAGCACACTGTGAAAGTAATCTAAAGGTTTAAAAAGATTTTGGAAGAAAGTAAGTCTAAGGTGATAGAAGAAGAAGAAGAAGAAAACAGCAGTTTTCTTCTGGTGAAAAAAAAACAAACGGAGGACCTTGTACAGTGGAGATGTATTATTTGACTTCCTGAAAAACTGAGTAGGTTTGCTATTGCCAATGGTTTTCATTAGGAAGGAAGAGATTCCTTTGGCAAAAAAACCCCTTCAAATTGACTTGACAAAAATGTTATGACACTTAACTTCACCAATCCTGAAGAAAAATTCTCATCACTTGATCTGGAAATCATGATGGTAATGGAGACAAGGATGTCTAAGCCATGCCATCAGGAACATAAAAAAGCATTAGAATGCAGGTAAGACTGAGCTCCTGAACTAGTGTGAAGAGAATGCAACAAAGACATTTTCCCTTTAAGAGTCTTCAGGATGGAAGGCAGAGCAAATTTTTTCATGGGAAGTATTTCTGAATAGAATGAATCTTCAAAATAACATTGTTTTCCAAAACCTGTTTACAGTATCTCTTACCATGATACACAGTTCCTATGAATAGAAAAAGCAAAGCACTTTTTTCCAAACTGTTGTGCACTCTTAAGCAATCTACAATAAAAATAGTATTTTTTCATGCTGGGAATGATGTTAATTACAAAAAAGCCTTGTAGCACACTTGGCACTGTAGTCTCTTGATTAGCATAGCTTTTTATTCATCAAACACGTTTCACATTGACTATTTTTCTCTTTTAAATAACGGCGTCTTTGTACTTATGCAGCATCCATGAAGAATTTCTTGGGTGTTATTTTGTACCTGATCCTAAATGGCAGGTTCTGCATTCTGCAATCTGTCTAGCTTTGCCATTTGATGCAGCTTCTGAGAGGTATTTTCAGAATCGAGGACTACTTGCAAGAATGATGCTAAATCCATGCATTTTACTCCTTGGTTAATGCAAAACTATTTTTCCTTTACAGTTCAATGAGAACAGGAAAATAATGATGGTGAGTTCAATCCTTAGAGTAATACAAAGAGGACTATTATCATCATTAGAAACCAAGCAAGGTGTATTTATTGCACATGCAGTATACTCACTAATGCAAAATTACCCTGTAAATTCAAAAGGAATCTGTATCATAGGAGTGGATGGAATGTTTCTATTGATATTTTGCTTAAAGCAGAAAATTAATTCTTTTGACAGCCAACTCATGATTGCAAGCTCACTTTCAACTACAGCTTTCAAACAGATGAAACGTGTCTGTTTCTAAAACGATACAGTACAGTACACAATAGCAAGTCAGGTCATAGACATTCAAAAGAAAAAAACAGATCAAAGGACACATTCATTCCCATCTACAAGCCCTCAAGAGTGTACAGGTCAAATGTCCCCAGAAAACTAGGCTGGTGGCGCAAATTCTCTATGTTGGCACCAGCAGAAGCAGCTGCTATCTTTATAGGATGCAATCTTGCTTACATCACCCTTCAGAGCAATCTTCTGTACCCCTGCCCAATACACCTTCTGCTCTATTCCTTGGACTTCACATTTGCATTTCTACAGAGTCCTGTCCTGCAAACTGACTCAAAGTTCAGGTAATAGATTCCCAAGATTTAGAAATGTTGTGTGAGGTTTATTTATTTCATATTTCCTTCCATCTAAGCAAACTGTAACTTTCGGAAGTGAAATATTTCGAGTATGTCACGTGTATTTTAATGTTAGCTCTGCTTCACATTCAAACTTCTCACAGACCCCTGTGATGCCTTGCTGCAAAAATATATAGCTGCCAAGGGTGGTTGTGGGAAGTTAGAATTGCCAGAAAACCATACAAACAATCTAACAATAGAGCCTTGGATTTCTGAATATAATTGCACCATGTAAAGTCAAAATATAATATTTAAATGACTTTATATAATGATGAGTGTGGGCTAGAGAGAATCCAGATAGAATTTTATTTTTTAAACAGTTCCGGGAAAAACATGGCCTTGACTTGGAAGTATAGCACGAAATATTTTTATACAGCATGAGTTCTCATTACCTAATCATATGATTTGTAGACCTGAATTGGAAACAGGAAATAAACAAAGAAAAATATTCAAGCTATAAAAGATGGGAGTTTAAAATTTTCTTTGTATTTCTGATTAAAGCTATTAGGTAGCTAAATGGTCACCCATGATTTTAAAAAGCATCTGGACATTAAAAATAGGTAAATTTCTGCGGGACTTGGATGTCAGCTATTCCTGAAAAGCTTTATTTCACCGCTTTCCAACCCTGAATCAATCCACTTAAACGCAGCTGTATTTCAGATGCTCAGTGGAACTGTCCATGTAATGCATATAGTTGACAAATAGTCTGCAGAAAAAGCTAGATCCATTTGAAGATCTTTTTCTGTAAATGGTATTCACGTTATTTGTACAAACACACAGATGGGATTTCTGCTGTCTTCTTCAGGCCACTTCCTCCAGAGAGCTCTCCATCAAATCTCTCTAGTTCTACTCTTCTGGTGATCCAAAGTCAGCACTGGGATGGTCCAAGTGCATGAATTACTGTCTGCTAGAGGTGCACCCCGAGGGCTTCTGTGTGCAGCATCACGTGAGCCCTACTAATGTCACCCTGTTGGTATAAACTGAGCTAGCTGGACCTTAAGGGACAAGATTGTGCACTGATATTGTAATAGAAATTAGGTACTAAGAAGGAGGCTGGAAGATTTAAATATTTCTGCCTCCAGCTTAAGCAACACTAAATCTTGGTCTTTATCTGAAAAACTAGGTGAATTAGCCTATTTGGCATTCCTATGCCAAAAATGTCAGTAATACAACAAGAACCGTCAAAAGAGTAACAATTCCAATCATTACTTTGTAAAAATAATTCATTGGAAGAAGTCGGGAAGAAGGATGAAACATGCCAATATCCTACCCTGAGAATCATTCTGTTGATTTGCACAGGTTTCTTATTATATACCCATCTAATGCATTGGACATGCATGCTTGTGATGACACAAATACTTGCAAAGCTTACCAGATAAACCATGTTCTCTTCAGACAGCAAAACATTGCTTGATGGTTGTGTTTGCTAATTACATTTAGACTCAATGTTCTTAAAGGTCTTTTCCAACCAAAGTGATTCCATCATTCTCTAAATCGCAGATCCTGCTTGTCTTGGTTTAGGGCAAATTTGGCAGCAATCCTCAAGAAGGGGTGATTTATTAAAAATATTGATCTAGTACTGATATCCAACTGTGACGGACCAAGGCTCTCTAACAGTTCAAAATTAGAAAGTGTATGTTTATTGCAACGCTGGGCAGCGTGCGGGATAGCTCCCAAATACACACTGTGATTTAGAGGTGATAACAGAGTCTTTTTATCTATACAAGTATTGAATACCCAAAAGACAAATACATATTCATAATTTAGGTACATCCCATCATTCCTCACTTCGTATGGTAATTAGTTCAAAAGCTATTAAGCACACGTAGTTTGTTCCTCAAAATGAATCGGTGGTCCCTTTCATGGGGAGGGGTTCCAAAATGAGGAAATAAATGAAGTCTTCCTGGTTCTGAACTTTCTACATTTTCAATGCAAATATGACAAATGAACCCATTGGTAGAACTCCCATTCCCCATCTTCAATTGGTTTCAGAACAGAGGTGGCCTACAATTGTCTTATGTTCCTAAAAGCTATTTATGAGTTTCTATATTCTTCATGATAAACCCAGCTAAGCAAACATGATGTTGACAAGCAATCAATTATTAGTTAACTACTAACTCTTAACTTCAACAAGGCCTACCTATTTATTTTTGATAAACTCTAATAAGGCTTATCTCTAACTAAAACCTCAGCTCCTCTAAAATCCCTAAATTTCTTTAAAGTTTATGTCTCAGGGGGCCCCCCCCAGAAAGCCCACTACACGGCCCCTCCCCTCAACTGGTCTGGGAAACATTTCCTCTGAGAGAAGTGGAAAAAATCTGTTTATTTACCAGGGAAAGCACCCCCCAGCACAAAAAATGAACAATACCAGATGACAAAACTCAATCGCCGCTCTGAAGAGACAACAAATTCAGAAAGTCTCTCCTGTGGATGCTTGCTCTGTTATCAATCCCTCCGGCACTAGGAAAGGCTGCTGCCCAGAGTAGGCCCCCATAGGCCACAAAGTGCAAGCTCTCAGTGCTCTCCAGGTCCCAGTCTGGAGCAGGTTTGAACAGTTCCAAGAAAAGGGAAAGAAAAAAGACAGTCCAGGGAAAACTCTGCCTCAGCCAGCTAAACCAACTGAAAAGCAAAGAACACTCTGTTCTGCTCCATCAGTGCCCAGACAACACAGTGCAGCACAGAATGTGGAGCAGTGTTGCTTTTAGAAGAGTGAGTGCAGCCTGTGATAACAAACTCCGTACTTCTTCTTCTCCCCACCTTTGCTCTCAGAAGCAGTCTTGAAGGCAGAGAATATAATATCCAGCATTAACAGAACAGATGGCTGGGGATACAACATCATAAAGTCACCCTAGGACACTGCTCTACTGAGATATGTCACCAGACTATGCTAAGACAAAGTTTTGGAACTGCTAATTAAAATTCTACTATCACAGTGAAGCTGAGGAGGAAACACAGCTCACTCCAGTTACCTTGTGGCATGCCAATACTTCCTTTCAATCACAATGGTTTTCGTCTTTAAGTCCGTGACATCACAGGCATAATTCAACATCTTTTGGGCAGGAAGGAAGATATTCTTCTTCTCATTATACTGATGGGTAAGCTGAAATGCAAAGCAGTTAATTCAAAGTGAAACAGCGATAAAGTCAATAGTAAAACTCACCACAGTTTTGTTTACCAACCCAAGTCCTTACGATCCCAAAATACAAGAACAGCTGTAAAAGCCTTGTGGTTTCTTAAATTTTTCCTATACCTACATGGGAGGGTAAGGGATAAATGATCCCAAACAATGGTAATCCACAACAAAGCATTCTTGACATCATATTCAGCTTTTGCATAGCGAGCTCTTCACCTGATCAAGTTATTCCATTGCAATAGTTTGGGGAGTATCTTAGAGGGCTGCCTGTTGTTGGTTTAAACCATCTTGATCATTCAGGAACCCAGTAGCAATGAGAAAGTTCAAAATAAGATAGTGCTACACATTGATTTTCCTATATGACAGACATATTTCTACAAGACAGAAGGCTGACCTAATGCTTCCCTACAACATGGCTGAAGTGGCATCCTGTTCCCCATAGGTTTTTCAGTTTAATTTTAGCAGCTTTCTTACTAGATTAATGAGCTGAACTAACTCAAAAAGGAATCAGATAAGTGCCAGAGCTTTAAAACAAACAACAACAACAACAACAAAAAAGATGCAAAATGGTGATTTGTGGGTGCGTTTGAAAACAGAAATTTTTTGTATTTTTCATAGAGACATGGCATTCTCTAGAATGATATTGCTCCAACGGTTTGAGTTTGGTTTTCTTTTTCCCCCTCAATTGTAAATGTTATGCATTCTTTTTGGCCATTTCAGTAAATAGATTTTCTGATACGTGTGAAAGACAGTCTAAAGTTCCCCTCATTTGCCTCACGACCATTCCCAGGACAGACACTGGGACCCTAAAGACACCGATGGGAATTCTGGCCTGCCAGTAATGGATGAACACCAAAAATCCTGAGGCCCCTGAGCAGAATTCTGGCCTGCCAAGTGATTGTTCACAGCTGTGTCTTCAGTGACTGCTTCTAGCAGGGCCTGCCAAAGGGCGACCCGGCCTATATGCTTGCACCTGCTTCACGACAATAGACCAGGAATTTTCCCACCTCTTGGCCAGATGAACTTGCTGGGGCAACTTGGTAGCCCCCCATGGAAAATCCTTCATCTCCACTACCAGCGTGAGGCACCGAGGTTGAAGCCCCCCTACCAAGGACTGAGACTGAGACACCTGTAATTCTGATGCAGGGGTGCTGGCCTGACTGAAGCAGGATGCCTGCTGAGTGTTGCCTACAGATGTGTTCACCGGACCTAGACTGGTTTCCCCCAGAAGCAGTCCTGAAACAGTGGGTCCCACTCACTGCTGATACTGACTTATCCTGCTGAGAACATGGACTGTCTGTACCCGTCTTCAATATCTTTTCCCCCTCAGCAATTTCAATAGACTTCTTCTTCTTCTTGATTGTATCTCAGCCATTTCAAGATTCTGTTTCCCCCCTCAGCAATGGACTATAATAGAACCTTGAGTTAACCAGGACTTGAGATCTTCCCAACGTGACTAGGCAAACTCTATCGGCTGGACTAAGAGGACTTAGTCTCTCCATGTTTGGTAGCTATACTCCTCTCTCTTTCTCCCCTCTTTTTTATTCTTTTCCTCTCCCTGATTCCTTTCAGGCATTTGCTGTGGTCATTCTATAAAGGTGCATTTGTTTGGATTGATACTGCAATCCCCTTTCCAGGTTGTCTGTTGCACTCCGAGATCAGTTAACCAACCAACCAGTTAACCAACCCCTTGGTATCAGCGGATCGTGACAATACCTTCTTTCAAGCTGACATTGGTTCTAGTCCATATAAGCACACTGGTAGGTAAAAGTAGACTCTAAAAGATAACATTCAAAATGTATTTCCCTTGTCTTCCCATTAAAGCAAGTGAAGAAAGCAGACAGGAGATCTTCAGATAACATGCTATGCAATTGAAAAGATTCTGTCCTTATTTGAAGCAACTGAGAAACTCACACAATGAAATACAGTTCAGACAGATCGAAGGGTCACAGATGATGTCAAATCTGTACTTTCAATGTTTGAATGAAGCAAGATTTCTTGAAGTACAATCCTATAAAATGAAGGTGAGTTTGCAGAAGCAATTGAACTGGGTCTGTTTTATAAACACAATGTTTTCTAAGTAACTGAGGATTCAGGAAGGCAACCTTGGAATTTAAAGGATTTAGAAAGATACAAATACCAAGACTGGCAGTTCATTAGCTTTAACAGTCTCTTCAAATAAGATCTATTTTTAACTTCTTCTTGTAGTAGGTCTGAAGACATTAGGAATGATGCAATAAAACAAAACAAACAACAAACCAAAACAAAACCAAACCAAAACAGCTTTCTCAAAAAGCTTGGAGAAACCAGAGAAATTATGATTTTTAGGGGTTAAGTAGTCCTTTAAAAGTTGTCTCTGGGAAAAGAGATAAAAAACCACTAATTGACTGTGGAGTATATTCCAAACCTGTCCTGAAGCATGTAAGGGACAAGAGCCTGTAATAAAACTACTGTGCTGGGTTCATCTGTTAAAAGCATTCCAGAATGGTTGAAATTATCAATCACATAATGTGGGATTAAAAAAAAAAAAAAAAAAAAAAAAAAAAGAAAAAGAAAAAAGAAGAAAGCATAGAGAAAAAAATATTTTGAACATGTTTTCCCATTCCCAGATGGCATAACAGCTTTATTTCATTTTGTTCCTAAGACTGATTAATAGCTTATGAAGTGTTTTACAATTGAGAGTGAGAGTGTTCACACTAACCATACAATTTGGATGGATCTCTTTTACTTTGCACAGCAGCAGATACGGTTTAGCACTCCACAGTTCAGTCCCCGAAAGTGAATGGGTGTGGCAGATTTAACCTAACTGGCCAGTCCACCAGAATGCTTAATTATCTTGGAAAATGCTTTGCTCTGTCTCATTATCTGGACATGTCTCTCTAGCTCCGCTTTGAGCTCCTTGATCTTTCATCTACAGGATGAGATCCAATTTAGCTTAGCAAGGACATAGCCTTTCAAAACCACATCTTTTATCTTCTGCATTCATACAAGTACATTTCTACTGCAGGGAACCCTGTGGAAGATCCTAGTTGTTTTGTTTCTCAGATAGTTGTTGCATAAAAGAGCTCTTCTTTTAATTTTTTCCCTGCTAAAGTATAGGCTCTGTACTTAACTGATTGTGATGCTAACTCATTATCATCTATTCTTCAGTCGTACAGAGTAGGCAGCAAAGTTTTCTTCTGAAGACATTCATTTAATGAGAAATGCTGAAGGTCTGACTTTAGTTGCAAAGGTCACTGATTGACCGGTTGCAAAATTGTTAAGTCTAGTAAGAGCAGGAAAAGTGTGCTGTTGCTGTGCCTGTAAATGTCGTGTCAGCTGCTGTTGGGATAAAAAGCATGAGCATAAGAAAAGATATCTGCATGGATAGAAAAGAAATTTGTTGTGATTTCTGCACAAGAGGAAGTATGAAGCACTTATTTCAGTGGCTAAGACAGTATCATCATTGGGCCAGTTCTCTTCAACATCTTTTGAACAACCTGGACACAGCACTTGAAGGAATATTAAGACAGTTTGCCAAAGACACTACATTGGGAGGAGCTGTGAACTAACTCCCTTGAGGGCACAGAGACCTTGCAGAGAGATCTTGCCAAATAGGAGAGATGGGCAATTCTTGCTGGCCGGGAGTCTATGCACAAATCACAAAAGGGGCGGGACTGCTGGGGACGGCGTCTCAAGCTGGTTTTTTCCAGCATCAGTCTCATGACATGGTGATGACAATGGGAAGCTGCCAGCAGCTCACGTCCCCAGCAGCAGACAAAGAACTTAATGTTACAACTTACTTGAAAAGTTTTTTGACCAATCACACAAAGCAAAAGCATATTGACAGTACTTCTGTCCAATCACTATAAAGACATGTACCTGGGCTTAGAACGATGCTCGCTTCTTTCGAATAAAAGACCTGCTTGTAAGCCTTAAGATACAACGCACAGAGCTCCATTATTAAGCTTAGAACTACCTAACATCGCGCTAGATATACTTTGCTGTAGCTTAGGGAGTTATTCTAGACAAGCATTAATACACAGACCATTGTTCCATTTGTCCTTACTTTTCTACTTCTCATCTAATTTTTCTGCTGACAAACCTTATGACTACTGCTTAGCTCCAATGACAGTTCTGCTGTCTCTGAGGCCTTCCTTTTGCAGCTTTCCCAAACCCCTCTGTTTTTGAGGATTCCCACAGGCAATCACCAACCAGATGGAGTGGAACAAGGGCAAGTGCTGGATTCAGCACCTGCAACAGGGCAATCCTGGTGGGTGTATAGACTGGGGAGGGAGCAAGAGGCTGGGAGAAGCACTGCAGAAAGGGACCCAGGCTCCTGGCCAATGGCAAGCTGAATGTGCATCAGCAGTGCCCTGGCAGCCAGGAGGGCCAAGCCTGTCCTGGGGTGCATCAGGCACAGTATCACCAGCTGGGCAAGGAAGGGGATTGTCTTGCTCTGCTCTGCTCTGCTCTGCTCTGCTCTGCTCTTCTCTGCTCTGCTCTGCTCTGCTCTGCTCTGGGGCGGAATCACCTTGGTATTAGAAAGTCCTCAAATGAGGTCTACAAAGACAGGACTCAAAGAAATGGCATGCAGCTGAGTCAGGGGAGGTTTAGGTTGGGTATCCGGAAAAAGTTTTTAACCAGAGAATGGCTGGGCACTGGAAGAGTCTTTCCAGGGAGTGGTCACACCATCACACCTGTCTGAGTTTGGGACATTGCTCTCAGGCATATGGTGTGATTCTCAAGGATGGCCCCAGGCAGGGCCAGGAGTTGGACTGATGATGATCCTGATGGGGTCCTTCCAATTCAACAGATTCAATGACTCAATGGTTCTGTCCTGGCCACTCAAGGTATATTGCTTGGTCTCATCAGATTTTGATCTGCTCTTGTTGGTCAGACTTTGTCCCTACTGGCTAATGATATTTATCACAAAAGACAAAGTGCCTTTTCTCAATTTTCTCAAGCAATTGGAACATGCGCCTTAGAATCCTAAAAAAGTCTTTTCTTTGAAACAACACTGTAGTGTTTTTCAGTGCCCAGTAGTCTTTCCAGATCTTAAGGAGAAAGAAGGCAAAATGAGGGGACGTATTACAATGAATGATTGTCAATTTTCCGGTTCTTTAGCAGTATATTTGTACTTCCACTATTCTTTGCTGTAAAATCATGGTTTTCTATAGTATCCAATTTTCTAGCAAGACACATTTCTGCAACTGAGCCCATCAGTCATTGTGAAAATATATTGTCAAAAGTACAAAACATATGAATAGGCAGTGACAAGTGAGGGAAAAAAGAAGTATGAGAAGCAGCTGCATGATACTAAAGTGAGACAAGAAGGAGGAGAAGGTGCTCCAGTTGACACAGCAAAGAATCCCCCACAGTCCCTGGAGGACATCATCATCAAGCAGGTTGTCTCCCAGCAGTCCCTGGAGAACCGTGGAGGAACACAATGGAGCTCGTGGGGAGCTCCATTGCACAGCAGGTGAATGTGCTTTGAAGGAAGCTGCAGCTTGTGGAGGGAAGGAGGGCCAGAAAAGCATCCTTGACCTCTTGGAAGAGTGGAAGAGTACGTGCAAATCTTAAACAGCTGCTAACTCTAATCTATTCTCTTTCCACTTCTTGTCTTAGGTAAGTAAGAAGACAACCCAAGAATTAGAAGCCTAAATTCTTTTGCTTGAGGCTCCCATTCTTTCTGCCATTCTCTTAAAATTTAGTTTGAAGTAAAACTCATGATAAAGTTCTTAAGGCTTGATGTTCAGGCTTGTTTCAGAAAATAGGGAGTGCAAATAACTCTTGTCACTGTCATTTTTTTCATAGAAGGAAAAAAGGGAAATTACTGGTTTTCAAGGACTTACAGAAATCCATT